>NW_019384632.1:126557-181803 GCF_000671375.1 Centruroides sculpturatus
ACACTCGGTAAGTAATCCTACAATTTTTTGTTTATAGCGTAGTTTATACGGATTATTTCCAAAAAAAATATACGTATTTTGGAAATGTTGAGTCGGATTAGTCTAGAATTGATTAATTTTATGGAAGAAAACCTTTCAATCAGCCGTAGTCCGTAAACTTCACACGTGTCGGGCTGTGATTGGAACAACTCGTAAGAAATCGGATTCCTAAAAAATGGAACATATCTATGATCTTATAGGGGGGGTCGACTGTATATCACTCTATATAGTAAGGTAAAACTTTTAAATTGAAATTACTTTTTATTATTTTTCCCCTGGGCTGCAATTTTAATTAATTAATCATCTGTTAATTTAAAAAATCATCATAGTTAATTGGGGTCTCTGGCCCTAAGCTTTCTATATCTGGCTATATCTGGTCTCAATTTTCAACTAACTCATTCCATTCTTGAGATTAATAAAGGATGGACAGACAGTGGAAATTTATAGATCTGCAATTTGAAAATTGCAGTCCAACAAATAGCTTCATCTAAAGTAAAATGTTCTAATTTGCTTAAATTACTGCAGTTTTTTTGTATATAACAGGGGTTTCCAACATTTTTCACATATCCTCTTTTATAATTTGTATAATCTCCTTCCTTGGCACTCACCTGACTGAAATAAACTTTAGTTTGCCTATATTCATTTATCATGCCAAAAAATTTCTTTGAAATGAAATTAAAAAATAGGGAATATAAATTAAAAAACAATTTGTAACTGAATTATTATATTTAATTAAAAGTTTATTGTTAATGTGATAATTGATCCTAATTAATTGTAGCAAAATTGCAACTTATTTGAATTTTAGATTTAAAAAAATAACAACAATTAAACAATATTAAATTATTATATATGCATATGCATGTACAGTACAATATATACAATTTGCTCATTGAGCCCTTTCAAATTTTTTTTAACTGCTTAGGGATTGATGTCAATCCCATAGGAAACCCTTGGTGATTAGATCCAAATACAAGATGGAATGTTTGATCTACCTGCTCAATAGTAGAGGATATCATTTGGTAGATCAAGGATAAAAGCTATAAGAAAGCAACTAACTCTTGATGGAAAACTTCCAAAGCCAACAACACATTATCAACATAGCTGAAATATATAATAAGATAACAAACTTTAATAGGAGCAATGAAAATCGTGAATTCTGTATCCCACATGTTGAGTTCAGCTAAAACACCTCATATAGAGAGCCCAATGTTAAGGCTACAGGCTCACCATGTTTTGTTCAAATTAGAGACCTAAACATCTGGACTTCTCCTTGCAAGTGAAAGTTTAACATGTTACTTTTGCTTTCCAGACACCAAACTGATAAGGCTACCAGCACCTACATTAATTCAGAAGTATAACCAATGGCAATAAATAATTTGAAGCGGCAAAAAAATTTTAAACTTGTAAAATTGTGGTGATATTTTTAAATTTTCAAGAGCAACTCCTGATAATGATCAGTGTGTTTTTTGCATATTGACTTCAAAAAAACATTCTAGAGCATTTTTTTTTTTGGTAGATCAACTGTTTAAACTTGTGAGCACTATGTTGACTTTTCTTTAATTCTAGACTTATTACACCATCATGATGGTGTAATAAGTCTAGAATTAAAGAAAGGCCAACATATTGCTCACAAGTTTATACCAAGACTAGACAGGAAGTGTATCATACATCAACTGTTCCTGAGAGTATTGACCCCAATCCTGACTGCTTGAGTCTTCATGTCTTATTTGACAAAGTTTAAGAAGAGTTTCTGGCTAAAACTACTGTTCTAGTATGCTCTAAAAAGTGATTCACTCTTAAAAGAAAATCTGCACTCCTGCACAACACCAACTGTTTTGTCAGCTATCAGTAGTTTGAGAGCATTATCTCAAATGTATTATATAACCATCTATACAACAGAATCATATCAAAGGGGAGGCATTATCTTCCTGCACGATAATGCAACATAATGCAAGAAAAACAGTTCAGAAATTGTATGAGTTGAACATAAGGATCAACATAAGGAAAGTTTTGTCTTATCCTCTAATTGCCAGACTTTCACCCAACAGACTATCACATTTTCAACTTTCTGGATATCTTCTTAAAAAATAAGCACTTCAGACAAGATGTTAGAAATGAGTTCCATGAGTCTCAGGTTTCTAAAACACCAAATTTTTATGTATCTGGTATAAAAACACTTGTATTATTTTGGCAAAATTGTATTGAACAAAATGGTTCTCACTAAAAAAAACACTAATAAATACCTTTAAGTGAAGGCACTTGCCACTTGGATGTAATCTCATTTGGATACATAACAGGTCCATCAAACTGTTTAAGAAATTCAATATCTGGATACCATGTTTTGTGCCTAATATAAATAAACATAACTGTTAAAATAAGTATAAAATATTGATAAAATATTATTATTTAGCTATAAGATAATATCATGCCAAAAAATTTCTTTGAAATGAAATTAAAAAATAGGGAATATAAATTAAAAAACAATTTGTAACTGAATTATTATATTTAATTAAAAGTTTATTGTTAATGTGATAATTGATCCTAATTAATTGTAGCAAAATTGCAACTTATTTGAATTTTAGATTTAAAAAAATAACAACAATTAAACAATATTAAATTATTATATATGCATGTACAGTACAATATATACAATTTGCTCATTGAGCCCTTTCAAATTTTTTTTAACTGCTTAGGGATTGATGTCAATCCCATAGGAAACCCTTGGTGATTAGATCCAAATACAAGATGGAATGTTTGATCTACCTGCTCAATAGTAGAGGATATCATTTGGTAGATCAAGGATAAANTACAAATAAAAAATGATTTGATATAAATTTTAAAAAATTTATTTCATATGTAATACAAACATAAGACTAACATTAATTAATCATCAATATAAGTTTGAAAGTATAGGTTTGAAGTAACAAAATTATAGACAAACCTGTATGTTGCCATATACAATAGAAGCTAATTATTGTAATCACAAATAATGCTTTAATCAGAGTTAGCTTGTCCAAAAATCCCAAGTTAAATTATACTTTTGCAAAAAATATATATTTCTTGACAGACATACAAGATGAGTCCATATCATTTTGTCCTTTCACAAACTATTGAGGCAATAACAGTTCCATGGCGGTAGCGTCCTTTTATTGTAGGCTCATTGTGCTACCACTAGAGGAGTTTTTAATTTTTTGCATTTAGTGGCGGACGAATAGCCTACAATAAAAAATCGACTCCACCATGGAACTGTTATTGCCTGAATAGCATGTGAAAGGACCAAATGATATGGACTCATCTTGTATATATAGTCTGTCAAGAAATATATATTTTTTTGCAAATGTAAATTTGTCCTGGCAATTTTTTAAAAATAACTTATACTTATAAAATTGTGTCAAGAAAGTATTTTTGATTTTACAGTATTGGCACATTTGGCACTGGTGGTGTGTAGTATTATGCAAATTTGGTTCACTGTATTATTCACTGTTGAACTCATCCTAGGACCAGTGGTGTGCAAAAATGGATCTTACATGATAACAGAAGATGGTCATCACATGGTTTCACACTGATGAACCTCCCAAACACATGTTAAAACAGAGACTTCACCTCAAAAACCCTATGGTTACAGTTTGGTGGTAATCTGCTAGAGTACCTAGTGAAATAATCAAGCAGACTCCTACATTAATGAATGACATTGTACAAAAATCAAGTCAACTGCCAACATTGGTTAACAGAAAAGGCATCGTACTCCTGCATCATAATGCCAGACATGTCTCAAGGAGAATGATACAAAAATTACTTTCAGTTGCACATTTAAATTTTGCCTTATGTGCCATATTCAACTGACCTTTACCCAACAGACTATATTTTCTACTCTCTGACATCTGTTCAGACAACAAGTAGGTACCAAAAATGCCTTCTGTGAGTTTCTGGCTTTTAAAATACCACATTTTTATTACATATCCAATATAAAAGCACTTGTACAACATTAGCAAAATTGTGTCAAGCATAATGATTCTTATTTCATTAAACACGTTGCTTTATAGTAAATTATGCTTTACAGTTAACAATTTGACAATTAAAAACCAAAATTCTTTCTTGATTATCAAATACTTCATTTATTGATATCAAAGTTTTGATTATAGTTAACATTATCTTGAGGTAAACAAGCATTTTAAGTTACCTTATCATGCTGTCATCTTTAACATGTAGGTGATTATGCGCAATCATTATCAGTTACAGTTAGTATTAACAGCTTTGGATACTGAATACTAAAGTTTTGGTATTTAAGAGCAACAAAGGCTCACATGGCACATTTGACGTCTTATTACATTAAATACTTCAGATGCTATATGCTTACATATAATTTGAAGTTGATGTGCAATATAAGACTCTTATTGCTATTACCAAAACTTTGTTATTATTAAAAAAGTTAAAACTAAGCTTCCAGTTCTTTAAATACTAAGAGTTAATCATTATTTATTCACAATAAAGTAGTTTAAATTGTGGAATTTCCTACTTCAAGTATATGTCAAATGAAATACTAATACACAAAATACACAATAAAAAATCAGTCCTTTCAGTAACAAAATTTTAATGAAATACAAATGTTTTTGACCTACTCCTGAGGTATGCATCAGATTTAAAGATACAAGTTCTATAATGGAACATATCAAATGAAATGTCTGCAGATTTTGAATTTATATCATTAAAATTTGATCATAAAAAATTCTAAAATGATTGAACCAATCAGGAGTGCAGAAATGTGAATGGACAAGAGTAGGGTGTTCAGATCCAATCTTCAATCCTACGCCCACCCATTAACATCCTAAGTCCTTCCTGGAACATTTTACTGGAAGGATTTAGGATGTTAATGGACATTCTGAAAGATAACAGTCTTTTATGTCTGAACTAGTAGCCCGGGACGCCCCCTAGTGGGCGTTTCAGCAGCATTACAAATTCCTGAGGCATGTTTAATGCCCTTAATATATGAAAGTTGTGTGCGCTTAACGTTTAAAAGTTTGATGCAGTTAATATATATAAATGTATACAATTCTTCATCTTAGAAACTAAACTTAAAATATCAATGCACAAACAGCCAACAGTATTTGTACATAAGAAAGTGAAGCTATTCTTTACTCAAAATTGTTCAAATAAATAGAATTAATATGATTAAAAAAATCAAGTATAAATATATACAAATCTTCATGTTAAAAAGTAATGTTAACAGATCAATACACCGCAAATAGTATTTCTGTATTACAGACTGAAGATATTCTTTAGCTGTATTCTGTATTCCATCATTTATCCCATCATAAAACTTCTGTATACAAACATTTTTGGTAAAAAACAGTATTATTATTTGGAATCAATTTGCCTTGTGTCATTTTGTCTTCTGTGTCGTTTTGCTTCTGCCTGCCTGTGCAACATTGCAGATCTGAGCTCATGAGTTTCATTCTGCGAGCCTCCACGTGTTGATTGTGCTATTCTCTGTAATGTTTCCTGCGCACGTCTCTCCCTTTGTCTCGCAGCAGTGGCAGCTTTACGTTCCCCCACAGTGGCGTATTTCTTTGGTCGTGCCATGAAAGGTTTCTATTATTATATTAAAATTTTACCTTAACTATTTCAAACCTTATCGTTTTATCGTAGTGGTTCAAATCTATCTGGTTTTTCGTTATTCGCTCCCTAGTGAACATTACAGGCATTCCGTGACAATAATAAATTCCTATTACAAATATAATGAATTATTTATATTGTTATATTGACCAAATAATTTATTGGCCAAATGAATAATAATAATTCATATTGTTAATTTAAATAAGAATTAAAATTGTTAATTTAATTTGGTGTTTGAAATATGACACACGATAGGGGCGCCTCTAGTGTCAGTTATGAAACGGTTACGGGACGGACACGAAATGAATGGGTTATATATATAGATATACCTGAATACCAAATATTTAATCTAACACTATAACTATTCCTATTTTCATATATACAGTATATTTACAAAATTAAAATCTTTAAAATATTAAATTTAATAAGAAGAAATGTTTTCAGTTAACATAATTAGCTATAATCAAGTTCAATCTTGTTAAATTTAGTGCTGTTATTAAAGGTTTTAGTTTTTAATTGAACTCATCATTATATGAATTATTGCACGTATTAATTCATATAATATAATTTGCAACTTCAAAAATATTATTTATTTGAGTAATTTGCATTCATTATATAATTATCTAAATTCAATCAACTTTAAATAATCCCTTTATTTTGATTATTAGTATCAAGGGTGTGAGGTTGGAATCAGAAGCAAATTCTTTGCTAGAAAAGTTAAAACCAGAGTTGGTAAAAAAGCACTGACACTGACTCAACTCCTGGTTTTTTTACTGTATATTTTATATTAAGTTCCTAATAGGAGTGTTAACCTCCTATCTTGCATTATAGAAGCCTCTTGTAATGCAAGCTCTTATTTTATGATGATCCCCTATTTCATGATCAATCTTTTGCATATCACTGATTACTGTTGATTTTCTTTACAAAAATTTAAATTCAAATACAGTCTATGTCTATGTCAGCTAATTCTAAATTTTTATTGTCAACATACCCATACAAAATGACTAAGAGGTAAATCTAGTGTTTTTGAATACTTTACTATAACCTCAAATTAGAAAACATGTTGTATTTCAATTTTTGGTTGAAGATGACAATGGTGATAATGTAAAGCTATGTGAAGAAATGATAAGTACTTCTAATTTTGACAGGACTACTTGATGAGTTACTTTAAAAAATGCTTAAAAAGTAGCCTGACAATTAATATATTGTCCAATAAGACATTGGATATAATACAAATCAACAAATTTTAAAATATGATTATTAAAAAAGACAGAAAATCAAACTGGAAACCAGTTATTGGATAATCAAATCTTTACGATTTGATTATCCAATAACCATCCTAAAGTTCATTGCTAGCTTTACTACTTTAAATTGCTTTTGTATGGTTAATGTGTAAAGACACATGGTGGATATTTTACATCCAAAATTATTTCAACATAGAATGTCTCAATACATGGACCGAAATGAAAGAAAACATACAGCCTCTGCACAGAGCAATTTCAGCACTGAGAAATGAAAACTGTCATCTGCACCATCATAATTTGTGTTGAAATAGCTTGGTGCAAATCTTGAAACACATAGAAATGAATGAAAGCAAACAAGAGCCATAAAATAGCATAGAATCTGACTTACTGATTATCTCCATCTCCAAATGAAAGACACAAACTGGCCCAGTCCTATGACTTTCATGCACAAGCAGAAGTCATAGTCCTGTCCGTACTAGTGCAAAATTGTGCCTAAATTTTCTATGTGAAAATATCCACCCATATGTTACAACCCTAAGAACCTTACCAGTACAAAAAAAAAAGTTTGTATCATTGATAAAAGTTTAATTATATAAAATACAGAAATTTTTAAAATAATAATTACAGAAGAATTAAATGAGTAACTAAGTGGTTTCAATACAGCTGGATAAACAAACCAATGGCAGCCTGTTTCCTTATTCAGCTGTATTAAAGCTGCATTATCAGAGTTATGTCAAACAACCTATCCAACTGTGCATCAGAATGACATCAAGAGTAGGAGTAACTTGCAGAGTTAAACAGGTTAGAAGAGACTTGCAGTTGGATTAAAAAATAAAATAAAAGGAGTGAAGTTAGCCTAGTGCTGAAGATCCCAATGATGTCATTTCTAATAGATTCTGCAAGAAACTTGCAGTCAATTAGGTTGGTGGACATGATGGCTCAGGCAATATGCCATAACTTTAGTGAATATTCAATGTTATGCATAACAATAACAATAAAATGTGTTTATTAATTTATTCAAATATTCAGATTATTCATAGTTTACGATATAAAACTATGGATTTTGATATAACAAAGAAGCAAAATGTACCTGACAGATAACAAACCACCATATTTTAGTGGTGAATATCCCAATTTTAGTGCAGGGCTAACCTTCAACACCGAAAACACTAAGGAAGCCATTTTTAAATAAATAAACTACAGATGGCGGTACGATACTTTATAAATAAATATGTTAAATATATTAAAATGATCAAAAATCGTTACCAAAATACAATATAATTTTATCGACGTTAATAAAAATTATAAATATTTAACAATAACAATGATATTTAAAGAGTGAGCTTATGTAGATACCCGAAATAAACTACCAGAGTCGTTGAGAGGGGGAGCTGGGAATTTTACTAAAGTACTAGATCCGTAGTGGTTCCTACTGTCGGTAATATTTCAGAAATACCTGTAATAAAATTTTGATTTATTTTTTCTGAGATATTACTCATTCTTACCGAGAAAGTTACGCAACTGGTTGCTGGATTTCTTTCTGTCTTTGGCAAACAACGTTACAGTTTATGTCCTCAATGTGTGCTGTATTGTACTGTACAGTACATTAACACTTACAGATATATAGTGTCCTAACATAAAGTATTACTGAAATCATCTATAAAACCTTAATAAACCCATTAACATACCTTGTATACAGGACGTCCGAAAACTTATTAGCGAGATTGCGGCCGAAGTTTTCATCTGTAAAACGCGAACGTCGAATGTCGAGCGCCGCTATCTTACGTTCGACGTTCATGTTTTAGAGATGAAAACTTCGGCCGCAACCTCGCTATTGTGCAGTGAGAAATTCGGAATGATATTAAAGTTATACTTACGGTATTGCATACGAGACTTGTAAGTTGTCCATTTGGGACCAGTTGACCATTAATTTGTTAAATATGAGCACCATTTATTTGAAAACTTTCTTCCTACTCAGAGAGAACTCATGTCTAATATTGGCACACACGATACTTTATAAATAAATACACATGTACGAGTAGTTTGTCTTTTGTATAGAGCAAGAGTGTCCAATCTTTTTGTTTCTCTGAACCATATTGGAAGAAGTATTCAAGTTTTGGGCCACAAGTATTAAAATATTATATATACTTCTGTTCTATGTGTAGCGTCTTTGTAATCCAAACAATAATTTTGGTAGACGGGGACGTTCCCATAGTTTGTAAACTGTGGGAACTGTTTACAAACTTGAATGCAACTGTCAAAATCCGAAAACTTACATCGGCGAAACAGGCCGATCACTAGAAACAAGAATCAAAGAACATGATGCTGCCATCCGCCTAAAACATAACACTTCCCCCTGGTATTACCACACAATAGACCATAATTGCCAAATTAATAAAAACAAAAGTGTTACATTTAAAAAAAGACCCATATAAAAGAAAATTTAAAGAACACATAGAAATTAAAAAACACCCTAAAGATAACCTAATTAATATTTCAGAAGGCATGTCAATAGACCCCCAATGGTATAAACTAATAGAGAGCGTCTCCATGCGTTAATTAAAGATTGTTTAAACACATCCCCATGTACGGAATGTGAGGAATGGTTCAAATAACATTACTTGTCGGTATTCTGTTACTCGGTGAACACCGGATAACACCAGTTGTCAATTTGTACTCTGTTCCAATTCGTATCGAAAATAATACATTTTAACTAAAAATGTAAGTGTTTATAGATATTTTGAAATTAATCATCTATGTTATACGTTTTTTGCATATAAATGATGTGTTAAACAGCCTCCACCCTTTTACCATTTTTTTCATATCATAGGAAATAATCATACTACCATGTAATAAAAATATTGTCAGATAAGTCTATGATGTACCATTATATAACATGTAAGCATTTTATGTTATCATCACCTCGCGTTTTTGTTATGTCCTACTCACCAATGTCGTGAAACTCACCTTATTATTTTTTTGTAATTTTAACAGCACTGAAGAGGGGTTGGGAATACAAGCCAACCCGAAATGCATCTGAATTAGAAATATTTTAAATAAAACGTAACGTTTTCTAACCAATTGCTGTTCGTTCGTCTACCAAAATTATTGTTTGGATTACAAAGACGCTACACACAGAATTTGAAGATACAGCAACCACGTCTTCTACATTAAGTTATATATACTTGTCACAACTTAAATAAAGATAGAGTCACAACTCTAGCTTTATTTAGTATTCCTTCCTCATTCCAAGTATTTGAAATATTTCCTTTCCACTCAAAAATAAAATATGTATAAACTTTGTGAAACTTCTTTTTTGACTTTATATGCTGTTGAAATTAATTAATTAATAAATAAACTTTGTCGGTTTTGTTTACACGTTTATTAGGCTGCATTGGAACTTGCCTTGGGCCGCGGGTTAGACACCCCTAGTATAGAGAGACTTTTGAACCGCCTTGCATTTAAAACATAAGAAAACAGTATATTTTCTATTCTGTATATTTAAATATTCTTATATTTAACAGAAGAAAAAGTGATGTATAAACAAATTTCAAGTGATAATAAAATTAATTTATAACAGTGCTATTGAATATCACTCCCCCTCTTAAAATTACACCTACTGTAAGATCTAACCTTTAGGAATAAATAGAATTTCATTCATAAAATAATGAATATTAAATCATTTAATAACTTAGCAGACCCCGCCACGCGTTGTTGTGGCTCAAAATGTATCTATTATAAATGTATAACACTTCCCCCGTGTGGGGGGAATTTTTCGAAAAATTTCTTCTTAGTGTACATTCTCTTGGCGTACCCTATTAAAACGCAATCAAAAACGCAAAAAACCGCATCTAAAATAGTATAAATAGAAGCAGAGTTCTTTACGGTAAGCCTTAATCTTGTTCATCTCCCCCCCAGTGGGGGAATTTCTACACGTATATTATATAAAAACACGTGCGTATTCGAATTGTGTGAAAATTTCAAAGGAATTGGTAGGAACAAACGAACATTACATTTTTATTTACATAGATAGAAAATCTGCTTTAGTTCATCCTCACAGAAAAACAAACTTAGGGCGTCATACTCGTAGCGCCATCTGTTGGACATAAAAGCCTTAACCCTAGATGATATCTTTTAATTTATATGAATATTTAATAAAAAATCTGCAGGTTTGATTAGTGGTAAACATTCCGGGGATCGTAAAGATGCTACAGTTAAAATTTGGTAACGATTGGTTCAGTAGTTTTCAAGGTTAATGGTCACAAACGAAAAATACGTTGTCTATATAGTAGTATAGATCAAGGGTGGGCAACCTTTTTTATAACATGGGCCAGAATAAATTTTACGTTTTTTCCGCGGGCCATAGTAGTTAATTGACACCTTGTGACCTGTAAATTTTTAGTCTGAAAATATGAAATAAATAAATAAAAAGAAATTAATTACTACAGTCGACCCCCCTATAACACTGTTGATTATTCCGTTTTATATGAATTCCATGTTGTATGAGTCACTTAGATTTTACAAATGCGTGTGCCGGGCTGTGAACGGCTCACCTATTTGTAAAATCTAGATGACTTTAAACACAATAAAAACAGCACTATGTAGTTGGATACGACAAACATTATATTTTCTAATTGCATAGCTTTTGCATATAGATTTTCTTGATGGATGACGCGATGAGATATAAATAATTTAGAAAAATTCTGTTTTCCCATTTTTTGTTTGAATAAGGAAATGACTCCCTTATTTTTTCCTGTCATTGCTGTTACAACACTTCAGAAAATAATATTCAATTTAAACTAGACGAATTACATCGAAAATATTTATTTATAATTTCTTCTAAACATCTCGCGGGCCGGATAGAAACTTTTCGCGGGCCGTAGCTGACCCGCGGGCCGGGGGTTGCCCACCGTTGGTATAGATATAGATACAGTCGTACCTCCAATAATATGGTGGCCAATTTTTCAAATGCATACAAATAACTTTTAAACAATGATAACCTCAAACAACGGCCATATTCTTGTTTTCGTCAGAGGTTTAAATTTTACTTAAGTACATTTTTAACTTATTTTACATTCATATCTGATAACCTCATTTCTAAGTATGTGATTTGTATCGATGATGGTGTATAAAAATAAATTAATATTCTTATGTTTATGCTCCATTATTTCTGGTTTTATTACTTAAGGAAAACTATGAACATTGCACTATACAGTACATATTTTCTGAAACTGAGATATTAGAAGAAACAGAATAATGAATGCTTATGCTGTTCTTATATTTTATATAATTAATTACTATAATATTTTTGTTTCGAGTGAACTAACTTATAAAAAACGTTATGATTATATAATAGGTAAGATAATTATAATTATAATTATAATTATAAATTGAAGAATTAAATTAGTTTTAATAAATTTCATTTTTGTTTTATTAAAATTAATTTTAATTTTACAGTTGGATCTGGTTCAGCTGGATCAGTTTTAACTAATAGATTATCTCATTATCCATCAATTAATGTTCTTTTATTGGAAGCCGGTGAAAGACCTCCATTAATTCCTGATATAAATCTACTTCATTTAGATTTGATTTTTACGAAACATAATTGGCATTTTTCAACTGTACCAAGTTCAACAATCGCTCATGCCAGGAAAAGAAGGGTACTGTACAATCTTTCTAATTTTTGTTTTATTTTCTTAAAATAAAATATTAGTTTTCAATACAGTATTTTAATATGACATGATTTTGGTTTAGTCTTTTAATATAGCAGCAAGCAAAATATTAGGCGGATCGCCTATGCATATTCATAACGTTTATGTGAGAGGAAATAGAAAAGATTATGATAATTGGGCTAAGAATGGTTCAATTGGATGGGATTGGCAAAACGTCTTTCCTTATTTTCTTAGAAATGAAAATAATAGAGATCCAGTAATACTCTATAATGGTAAATATCCTATATTTGTAAGCTTATAACTTTATTTTTTTTTACCTAATGGCCGAGGTAATTAAAGTTAACTGTCACCTCCTTCATTATGTGCGGGATCTCCAGTTAAAATACCGTTAAAAATTTGATGCTCTTTTATTGGAAGATTTTTTTCCCATAGAAATAGCATATGAATATATAAAATTCTGATTTATATAAAACGAATTGGATTTCAATATTTTCCTATTTCTTAATCACGTTAAATAAAGTCTAACAATTTCGTGTAATTAGAACAAGTAAAGGAATTTTTAAATAATTTTATATTATTTTTTTTTTACATTAATTGAGTGTGAATCTTTATAAAAATGTTCTACTTCACATATATATATGATACCACAGCACTGAAGGAGAATTGGTTGTTCAGTATCCTCCATTTTTTACATCATTAGTAAAAGGATATTTAGAAGCCGCGGAGGAACTTGGATACCATATGGGAGATGTCAACGGAATGAATCAATCTGGTAACATTCTATTCATATATAATATAATTACGATGAATTTTAAAAATAGAAAGACATTTAATATTTATGGATGTATAAGCAAATGGGTGAATTGCAGTATTTAAACTATGACTATTAACTGAACTATTTGAATGTTATTTAGTGCTTGCTTGAAACGCTGATAATAAATTTTTTGATAGATTTAACCTTAGATTTTTTTTTTATTAAGAAGGTAAAAATAATTCATTGTTATGTTTGAAAGCAAAACGGTTTCCTATTATGAACCAGTTTCGATTTTACATTTATAACGTTAGACTTTATTATTTAATTAATCAATATTGAAAATTTTAAACTAAGTACAATTCTACTTATACAGTACTATCTTTATCTATCTTCTAAGAATGAATGGCAAAATTTTAATAAAATTTCAACTATCCTAAAAAACGTGGTCTTTCGAATAGTATGGCTCCTATGAGAGACTTTAAAAAGAACCCTAGAGCCAAGCGAGGTGCAAGGGGGTTAATTAGCACCGGTTATATTAAACTAAAACAAAAAATGACCTCCGAGATTTTTACATTTTTGTATATAGGATACGTTGAAACGTCGAGAAATGGAAAAAAAAATCGGAGTGATTTCTGTATGTATGGATGTTAGTGTGTGTATGGAGAACGATTTTGTTTGGAGTAAATCAATAATTAAAGGTTCTACAGTAAAAACAATAAATTTGAAAATGAGCTTGAAAACAGGGTGACAGAGCTTGAAAACAAACAATTACAGCAATAGATTTTGATTTATCTAACTTTTTAAATTTTTCACAAGTAAATTATAGAGTACACTATTGCATCGATATACGATAAAAAGACAGATAAAAAGCATCTCATTGTCGATGGTATGAGGTTACATATCTCAATTGCTTTTACAATTATAATTTGTGGAATTTTTTATTCGATTCAAGGGAAGGACAAGTGCCCCGTTTTTCCCCTTCTACAGAAGTCCATGCTTATAAGAACATCTATCTATATATATAACCCATTCAAAGTGTCCGTCTGTCCCGTAACCGTTTGATAACGGACACTAGAGGCGCCCCTATCGTGTGTCATATTTCAAACATTCAAATTAACAATTTTAATTCTTATTTAAATTAACAATATAAATTATTATTATTCATTTGGCCCATAAATTATTATTTGGTCAATATAACAATATAAATAATTCAGTATATTTGTAATAGGAATTTATTATTTCAGGGGCTTATATCTCGCGAAGGGTCGCGAGTAGGGGTATGGTTCCTTTGACTTTATTGTTCGCACAGGGGCTACAGTTTGGGGGGGTCGCCACCTCTTCATTCGGAGGGTAAATCTTACCATTGGGACTTTAACAGAGCTGTACAGCATATTGATAGGAACAAAAAAGTCAAAGGAACCGTGCTTCATGGAAATTTGTAAAGAACGCCCACTAGGGGGCGTCCCGGGCTACTAGTTATAGTATAAGTTATAGTATTCGGTTTGGTTTGAAAGGATAAGGCAACGCGACATGTGGGCGATCTGTGAGGTCCCTCTCACAAGGATTTTTTTATGGAAAGCTGGTCCCCATTTCGGAGTTATATACGTGAGATAACCTGAAAAATTGCACGAGCCAGCTCTATGATAAGGTACGAACCTGCGACCAATTACCAGTGTTCACTGGTTATAGCCAATCGGCTATTACTGAGCCAGTATAATCTCGATCGGATTACAGAGGCGGCCTAATCGCACTGAAGATTCAAGATAGAATCCAGGCGAGTAACTCCAGGAATTTTTCATGGGTGGTCTGTCCCGGAACTGTCGGGCTCGTCTCTCACCCCCCCAAAACGTCCCCATTATGGGTCTGTTTAACCCACGATGGATAGTGATTAAAAAAATCCTCATAATTCTTACAGAGTGAAAGAGACAAAAATTAAGAAAACATATACTCTATAAACAATACAGGAGATATGTGTAGTGTCTCTGGACTTCATTAAGTCCGACCCCTCTCGACCTCATTATTAGCATTTACATTTTTTTTTTTTTTTATTAAAGTCATCTCTACCCTCAAAATTAAGCTCTTTGCCATTTTATAATTAATAATATAAAAAGAGCTTTATAGCAAAATCTCATAACAGATAGTGTGACACAAATTTTATTTTGATAATTAATAATAATATAAAAGTTATTTTTTAAATAAGATCTCATAACAACCAGAAAGTTACACAACTCATTACTGGATTTTTAAATTATTTTAAATTGCTGTTATTTTAAATTAATTAATATTAGTTAATTATACACTTTTTGAATCCTGTATATGATGATTCATGACATGAAAGTGATTGAAGACAATTTGTGAGTGGCTCAGGCCATATCTGTGATGACCCTAATTACTAATTATAATCATATTTATATTATACTTTTATTTTTCGTACACATATTCAATTATTGAATGTGACACGATATGTAATTTCAGTTTTTATGCCTAGTCAAGGTACAATCGTAGACGGAAGAAAATGGACGACATATCAAGCATTTATTAAACCTATAGAAGGAAGAAGAAATTTACGCATTATAACTTCGGCTTTTGTTACTAAAGTAGGTATATAAAGATTAAGTTGTTACTAATGATATATTAATAAAAATGTTTTCTTTTCAGATATTAATAGATGACCATAATCGTGCATATGGAGTATTATTCGATTATTGTAATCAAACGTATAAAGTATTGGCTAGGCAAGAAGTGATTATATCAGCAGGAACATTCAATTCTCCCAAACTTTTAATGTTATCAGGAATTGGACGAAAGGAAATTTTGAAGAAATTTCACGTTAGTATATTTATCGTATTTAATATAATAAATTTATTTATCTGTATCATGAGACTCTATCTATAGTTTTATCTATTCGATCGATCACTATAAGAACCAGATTGGTTCTTATAGTGATCGATCGAATGGATAAAACTACAGATAAATGGTAGTTAGTTGATCACTGGTTCACGAACTTACCAACGAACTCGCTACGAGAAGTTTTCTGGGTTTCTTTACGTGTCTAACACCTAAATAGAGACCAATTTCCCATAAAAAGTCTTCCCAGTAGGCGTGTCTCATTGTATTGCACCCATTAAATCAAACCAAAATTTATTCGATATTTACATAATTTTTTAATTTATATACTATAAACTAAAGGCTCTTGCTCTTAATGTTTGTTTATAGAATATTTCAGAACAATACATTGTACAGTACATAATCTTCGATAATTATAGACTTTAAAGGCAATTTATTACCGCGTTTGTTTTAATATTATTTTCCTGACATCTTGTAAGATTAAATTAATTATCGAAATCTTTTTGGCGGAGAGAGACAAAGGAACAACCTGCAACTCTGTGGGTATAGAATTGAACTAGAATTACCGATTTATGTTGTCGATCGAACCGGATCCTCAGAAAAATTTTTCCTATATCTGCATCAAAATCTATCTCTCATCATCCGAATGTCCCAATACGGATGGGTCGAAAAACCCCAGGAATTTTTCAGAATTATTCTATTTCGGAAATAACGGGCTATGTCCCTCACCACTCGGCTGCTCCATCGTGGACTTCACCGAACCCGCAGTGGGATTAATTGAACATGCCCTCTTAGTGCCTCCAGAGTTTGCCTGAGAGTTAAAAGCAATATCCCATTACCAGTTTGGACAAACTCGTAATGACATCTTGACTACCACCCGAAAAAATTTTGGGATTTTTCGAACCCGCTCGGCTTTTATCACGGGCCTTCCTTAGCAGTAGCTAATGGCCAAGAAGGTTAAGACTGATGCCTTAACTTTTTCGACATTCTGCCGGCATTAAAATACATTTTTCCTATTAATCTTGGATTACTTTCGATTAAACTCACAATTCTATCTTTTTCAGAAAGAGGTATACATTTCTCTGAATGTATATCTTTAGAATACATTCAGAGAAATTTACGAAAGAATTGGATTGGATTGATTTATAGAATAAAAATATTTAAAATGTTTAAATATTTGTATATTTTAGATACCAGTACGAACAGATTTACCTGTAGGAGAAAATTTACACGATCACGTATCAACACTCGGGCTTCAATTCGTGACTAATTCCTCTACTTTCAGAGAAACAATAATTACTAAAAGAGATTATGAAGAGATGTTAATTAATGGCGCAGGTAATAACTTTGATGTATTCATTACATTCATTTAATTTTAAAGAGTAAATAACAATTAAAAATTTCATTAGGGCTACTAACATCACTGGGAATTGAAGTTATTGGATTTATGAATTCTAAATATAATGAAGATCCAGAATGGCCTGATATAGAAATCGTTTGGGCAAGTCGAACAGCTTCATCAGATACATCGTTGAGAAAAATTGCAGGTGCTGTTGAAGAAGTAAGAAACTTATTAGAAAGATTCTAAAATGGCAAAAATGAAGAACAAACTTTAAAATAATCTACTTAAAAACTTAAATTTCTGAGTTTTATAACAATTTAAAAAAACTTTTTTGTATATTGTAGCTTGAAAAGATCTTCGAAGAATATTCATTATTAGACACCATTACTTGTAGTTCACGTGTAACTCGCCCAAAGAGTCGAGGACTGCTAACCTTAAAATCTAATGATCCATATGATAATCCCGTAATTGATTTAAATCTCTTGTCAAATTATTATGATGTAAAGATTTCAGTTGAAGGTAAGTACTAGATTTTTTTAAAATTTAATTATTTTCTTTAATTATTTCTGATCAGCAGTATATGGCTCCTATCGTGACAAGGTTTGGCCACCTTTGAGGATCTGCCAAGTGGAATGTGTCTTTCGGGATGATTTTTAAGGGAAACTGACTTATATTTAAATATTAGATACGTGACGAAAACCCGAAAAGTCTACGTTCTTAGCCCGTTAAATCCTATAAACGGATCAAATAATTTTTTAAAAAAATGCAAAGAAAACAATGAAAACAAAACTACTGTACTTCATGTATTGTTGCTTAGAATTTACTGGGCACTTCAATAAAGTATGTCATTTCCCTTCACTTTTTCATCCATCAGTGACCGAGTGGATAAAATCACTAAGCGCAGGTAGTAGTTGGTCGTGGGTTTGCGCCTCACCAACAGAATTTTCTGACTTTTCCTCACGTGTTTAATGTAAATTTATTAAAGTTTAAAATAGTACTATTTCGAATGACTTAAAATATACTAAATAAATCTTATAGGTATGAAATTCTGCTTACAACTGGCATCGACAAAAGCCATGAAAAGATATTCAGTTCGTCCTCTATCCTATATCATTCCTGGATGCGAAAAATATAAATTATATAGTGACAAATATCTGGAATGTATGCTTATAGCATTTCCCCTATCAGCTCATCATTTTGTAGGAACTTGCAAAATGGGTCATCCTAATGATCCTTCTATAGTTGTGGATAATACCCTCAAGTAAGTATTTAAATACGATTATTATTAGAACGATAAATATAATAAAATTATCATAATTTTTCTTATAATAGGGTCAAAGGAATATATAACTTAAGAGTAATTGTGTAAGAGTAAACTTAAGAGTATTCTGTTATTCCGACACTGATAGGAGGTCATACCAATATTCCTGTAATGATGATTGCAGAGAAAGCAGCAGATATGGTTTTACAAGATTATTTTAAAAAGATGAAATAAAATAATTTTTTTTATAATATTTTATATGATATTTGTATTTTGGTAGTGAATTATTTAAAATGAAAATTTTTTTGTAAAACTGAATAATCATTATATAACTGTACTGTACTTATAATTTAAAAGAACTACCAGGGGCTTAGTGGATAAAGCGCATTTGATTCTGTTTAAATATTTTAAATATTCAATTACTGAATATTTTAAATAAAAGAAATTTTTATAGTTTTATTTATTTAACAATTATTTATTGTTTAGCTATTGTTTACAATAATATACTTAACTCGTGTATCTTGAGCATTATATTGTTTAAAATGAAACCCCTTTGTGAGTAAATTTCAATAAAAAAAAGCCATTAAATGATTTATTTTACATAGGAAACTAATGATTTTATTTTATAGATGTTACTATATTCATAATATATACCTGGATTATTTGGAAATTTGGAGCTAAACCTATTCACGGTAATTTTTTTTTCTAGAATTACTTTGTCATATACTTATATACAATAATATTTAAGTGTCTTACGCATATATTTTAGTAAGAAATTTAAGAATTCTTTATCGGAACATCAGTTTAGAAAATTTCACTTCTACGTTCTTCCCGAATACTTTAAATAGTTTCTTTAAAATTTGGAAGATCTCAAAAGTGGATCAGTTTTATCCTTTTTTGAAATTTCTTCTTAATAAAACTACGATCGGTGTCGATTCTTCCATACATCATTTCCATAGAATGATACTTAGAGGTAAAGAAAAAGAGAAAATAAGCCTCACTCGACATTACTTAAATCAGATTCGAAACATACCGAAGAGGATTCAAAACTTCAAAATCAATTGGAACCAAACATTTAATAATGGAATATCAGAAATTAAAAGTACCTTAATTACTCGAAGAAATTTCATATTAAAAATGCATAGGAAATTTATAATTTGGTTAAAAAATCCACGAATTCCACGATGTAAATGCAAAGACGTTCAGAAAATTGCTTGTTGGCCTGCGATTTTCTTCGCTACTTGTGACCTAACCAATGACGAAATTAAGAGAAATGGTCCAAGAGTTTTTATTTCTTGTTTATTCACAAATTTATTGATTTATATCTTACTTAGACATTTTCGAAATTAAAAAAAAAATAAAAATAAAAATAACATTATTATTTCTTTAATTCTATGAAGAGTAAGATGAATGTTAGAAATGATTCCATTATGTGATCCAAATTTACAAAATTTGGATTACATAAGGAAACTCAACACGTGGGATATCTGCTAAAGGGGTACCCTGGAAGGAACTGTCCTGGAGAAACTGTCCCTTATTTAGGTTTTAGACACTTAACACCACATGAAGAAAACCTGGAAAACTCAAAGTTTCTAGCCCATTGATGAGGAGCGAATCCATGACCAATGTTCAGTAGTTTTATCTGTTGATAACTGATGCGGCAAGTCCATTTATTAAAGAAACGGTGCTCAACTACTAAGATCTACGGATTTTCTCAAAAATTGTTTGCGTGCCCTACATATATATAGGTTGTAGACTGCAGCAAACACAAGTATACTAGATATTGCAGTGTTATGATATTCCGCTGATAATTTCAATCGGCACAACATGCAGATGATATCGTATAGCAATTTTCATGGTACAACATAATGTTATATTTACAGCACATTTTACAATTTTTCTTAATTCCGTATTTATTGAGAGAACTCTGACTACTAACCGATATTTGAACATTCTAAACACGACGATGGACGAATGGCTTTGATGACTTTCTATTGGAACTACTACAAATATTTTGTTTTAAAGTACTTTCATTTAGCATTATATAATTATTTTGTTTTTATTTTTGTTGGTGATATCTTAAAAAATTATTTTTATGTAATTATCTGTTTACATACTAGATGGCGCTACTATATAACTATTGTTATGGTACAGTACTTAACAATTAAGCCGTATATTCGCCATATTTAGTCCAGCTATATTAGCTTTATTTTTACTTTTCTAATTGTTTTTTTTTATATTTTTTTATTTTTAGTTTTGAAATATTTTTGTTTAGTTAAACTTAATTCTTTACACTTGTACCAAAAGAAATTTTTAAAAAATCTTTTCATCACAAAATAAATAAATACTGTACTATTTGAGTCAGGACAAAAAGGGAAATAAAAGTATTGTGACACCACTCTCGATACATAGATGAACAAGAGTATTGTTAAGACAAGGTAAAGTTTTATAAGTTTTTTTTTATCGTAACTTTTTATCAAATCTGTATTCTTGCACATTGAATGGCTCTCTCTGTTGCCTTAGCTAGGCCAGATTTAGGACACTTAAAACAGCGATTACGACATAAATTTAGATACTATAGTTTTATTTTTTAATGTCTTCAACATTCACAAACATCACATTCTTCTATATAACCATATTTCTTTAGAGTGGTCTTAGATTTACCAAATCTACTATGAAGTCGGTTTATGGTCTCCAAGTGAGCCAATATTCATGTTGCTCTTTGTTAGCCTTTATCCTTTCATGCCAATGTTTCAGTCTAGTAATTTCGAGGGTTCTGACTAATAATAGATTTGTAGTTGTGCTTCTGATGATGTAGGAATGGGGGGGGGAGAAAAGCGAGTTCTTGTCAGCTGGAAGTTTCGTGTACGTAAGACCGCACAATAAGATTTTCTTTTGCAGAGATGAATTCAGGTAGTTTCTCAACTTTATTAGATTCAACAAACTGCTGCAATGGGGAAGCAGTTTTTGCCATTTCATAGTAGTAAACTTTTCTGAAGGCTGAAAACTTCTCTGCTAGTTTCAGAATGTGCATTTTGCATTTCTACAAAGAGAGATACAATGCATTCTATATTTTGAAGATATCGTAGTGGTGTCACATTATGTAATCTGGAAATCTGTATTTTTATCGTAGATTTAATTTAAAATATATACTCTCCACTCGAAATTAGTAGTGATTTTGCCCCTGTGCATCATATTTTTCCTTTAACAATAGAGTCGTGCATGACATTTATCTAAGACCTTTTAGAAGGAAATTTTTGAATTGAAATAATGCGACTTCCACTTTGCATTAGAAGTTCTTATATAGTTAATCGGGTCCTTCCTGTCACTAAGATTTATATTTCTGGTCTCGTCTTTCATTTATCTGACTCCTTTCTTGAAATTAAGGAATGACAGACGGACAGGAATTTATGGGTCTACAATTTTTTTCAACAATTAGAACAAAAAGTGAAGCAAAAGAGAATCTTAGCACAATATACTTAATAAAAAAAATACCGAAAATCTCTAATTTAGAGCTAGAAAAATTTATTCAATGAAAATGCATTAATAGAGTTTTAATTTAGCAATTAGAGAACCATTGAGTGACTGATGTTAAAAAGGCAAAAGATAGATTCTGAAATTACAGATTATGTGCAAAGGAATTTATTAAAATTATGGCATAAACATTCGGGTTATATAAATTTCAACGCAATAAAACAGGCTGAAGCCATGTCACGCCGGTTCAGAACCATTTCATTAACAAGTAGCTAAAATTTCAGATAAATTTATCGTTGTAATTAAGTTTACTTAAGAAAGATTACAATTAAAGAATGTTCTTTGAAAATGGAAGCAGAAATACTTTTGCATTTTCGAAAGTGTTAACGAAGGAGTTCAAACAACTAGAGCGAGAGTAGAAAAATATTCTTCTTCGTCTCAACTTTTGAAAATAATTTTCATTCAAATAGTTTGTACTGTAATCGAGGTTAACAATTATATCCGTGAAACGCTGGTAAATAACAGGAATGCCGAAAATACCGAAAGAAATTTTCTTAATAGTGATGACGATGATAATACTTGTGCAAAATCTAAAGAGGAAAATCAAAATATTGGACAAGAAAATAGATTCTTGTTTGAACAAAGTCTTTCTTTTTCTTTTTTCTTTTTTTTTTTTTCTGGGATAAACTGGTCTTTGGTCTTGATTTGAGATCAAGTTCAAAGATTAGTTCACCCCTGGAAAAATAGAAAGAAAGGAATGAGATGAACTAATCTTTAGACCTGATATGAGATCAAGCCCAAAGATCAATTTAACTCATTTTTTTTTTCAATTTGCACGCTAGTTGGCCGTCCTCTTCAGGATTAATTTGATAACTTTTCTTTTAGGTCATCAATCAACATTTTTCTCTTTCTACCTGTTCTTTTACATATTTCCCTCCCACTATTTCTCTCAATAAACTATTTTAAGTCAAAATATACAAAGATTCTCTTTTCTTTTCTCCTTGTAGAATATCTCTTTCTTCATTCACCCTTTTTAAAATCTTTTCATTTGGAATTCTTTCGACCAGTTTATTCTCTCTATTTTCCTCCGTAGCCTAGATAAACACTTTCTCACTGGTTTATGAGAAGTACAATAAAGTGTTCGTCTTTTCTTCATTATTTTAAAGTCAACGTTACATTAAATCTATAAACTATAAACCATAAATTATAAAAAAAAATATATATATATATATATTAAAGAATAATATAAGCTATTTAAATTTTCCTAATATGAGTTATATAAGGAATAATTAACGTTCAAAGTACAGTCTTATCTCCATTAAGCGCCTTTGAAATTAGCACTAACAAGTAAGTTACATGTGGCGCTAAACTGAAGTACTCCAAGCAATAGGAATATATATAGGATATAATAGTGAATACTATAAACAAGTTTAGCTGTGAGTTTGAAATTGTGTAATTTGGTGATGACAATGTCGTTTGCAATGCAAAATCTTACATTTAATAATTCGCATCCACTGAAAGACTCTATTTAATACTTATAGGAAAGATCAGTTTACAATTTGTCTGCACTTTATGAAGGTTGCGCTATTCGGGGGAGAGCTATATCAAAGTTTGACTGTGTTTCTCAAAAGAAGTGCAAAGTAAACATTTGTTAACTTACACGTGATGCATGCGATTCACCACGTATAAGTCAACAAATGTTTATTTTGAACTTCTTACTAATTAAGTCACTTGTTCATTTTGCACTTGATAAGTCACTTTCATGCATTCAATCTATGAAAATTTGTAAGAATCCGACCCGAACTCGAAACCTAACACATCCTAATGCCAAGCTGACTGAGTTTAAGTGCAATTTTTTAAAACAATTTTTGCAATAAGTGAAGAGTTTGGATTCGAATTCGAGTCGGATCCTCAGAAACTTTCAAGAGTAGTTTGTCTCATCTGTTATCATCCAACCGCATCATTGAGAGCTTCGTTTAGGCGTACAATGAAAAGGTCGTATGGGATCCATGACTCTCTTAGTATCCATATACGACTTTATAACAAGACCTATATAAAGAATTATTAATTAATTAATTACATTCCTGTTATAAGATTTTTCTATATTTTCTTTACAAAACTGAAGATTTTATAGATATTATTTTTATTTAACAATAAAAAGCGTAAAACATGAAACATTATGTGTCAATAAATTCAATCTTTTTATATTCTAGACATAAAGAAATAAAAAGAAACACATTGAAGATACTTGATTGAAATGTCGGCACCCGAGGTAATAAACTGTTTTCTCTAAATCGAATATTCCTCCTTACAATAATCATATTAATAAATAAACGATTGTATGATACGAGCAACAACAAAATGACGTGTGTATATTTATCACCTCAGGACATATTTTACTATCCATTATTTAAAATACGCTGCTCATCTCTCTCTCTCTCTCTTTCTCTCTCTCCCTCTTTCGTGCATAACAATAAATACAGTTACTAAATTACCGTAGATTTATTTTTTATTTTTTAAATATCTTTAGTAACCAATACACCCGTAGAAATAATTAAAATAAATACAGCAAAGAAAAAAAAAGTAAACACAAACTGTAACATCCCACTTTGGGGAGTTGATATTTAAATAATACATTTTTATCTTTGCCTTAAAACTCAAACAGAATGACTATTCACAGACTAAATACGAGGGTCAAACGGCTCTTAAACTACGACGTTCTCGTCCTCTCCATCCATAAAAGCCATCATTAGTTGCAGACTCGCAGTGCCATCCATCAAATCAATGCGGCATATCAGTGATTCGCTAATTATCCACTAGGGGAGCTAGCAATCACGTCTACCACTCGACCTGAAAAAAAAAATAATAATAAATACAGAGACAAAAAAAAAAAAAGAAAGAAAGAAAACGTTTCTGCACATCCGCTTCTATAGTAACGGAAAGAGGCCAACTCCTGCTTGTAGTAATTACAGTAAGAGCGCACATTTCAGAATATACTAACGGGCAGACCTACAATTTTGGATAAAATTGTTACTTTTTAACATTTTGTTGTCCTTTTTCCGCTCGCGAAGATTAAAAAAAATAGAGTATTATATAAAAAAACCATTGTAAGAAGTGTGTTTTATTTGTTTAATTCTCCATTTTCTGCTTTATATATATATATNGACAGTCTAAAAATCATATATAGTAGTTATATACTGTATGTATAATGTTGGAAGAATGTGATTTATTCCAAACATATTCTTGATTTTATATATATATTTGTTTAGTACATAAAATAAAGGTTATCTCATGATTTCCATGTCAAAAGGATTTTTTAAAATGTTCTTTATGCCATTATTTTCCTGTAAAAATAGTAAATAGGTAGAGCTAGACTGATAGAAGGATACTAAAAAAAGTATTTTATTTATTAGGCCTAGTTTGTCCCATATTTCTCTTGTTTTAAAACCTCAAAAATAATATAAAATTTTAAACACGACCATTTTATAAATCTTCTAATGCAATATAACAAATTTATAGATCAATATATAAATAATTTTAAGAAAATAAACTAAATTTGGACATTTTAAAACCCATTTTTTCACTCTGGTTTGGTCAATAAACAATATAATCACTCTTAATTAATAATAATAATAATAATAATAATAATAATAATAATAATGTAATAATTTAAGTAACTTGCAAATTACTCCACGCATAGTAGTTAAGAGAGAAAACTGAAGTTATAAAGATCTTATTAAAATTTTAATAAATGTTGAGGTACCATATTGACCCTAATCTCGTGTCATATTTCTTTAGAGCATCCGTAAAGGGTCGTTGTACTTGGCTTTTTAATAAATATACAACTGTAATGCATGCCGATTCGCTATAAAGCTACCGAACATTAATATTATTCTTGCTTCATAAATTGTAGTTAAGAGGGGGGCTCTTAATTGAAATTTTCCATCTTCTTTCCTTCCACATTCTTCTAATTATAGGCTAATACATTTATCAACTTTTAAAATTTTATACGTGTTATATTATGTAATACTCGTGTGTTAAATCTATACTTAATAAATACATTTTTTTTTAATTAAACAGTTTTATAAAATAAAAAATAAAAATTCTAGTAAATTGTTAATATTTTTAAAAATAAAATTAAACGAATTAAAATAATGTTTTTTTTTAATATATAAAATAAAATTCAATCTCAACACCTAAGACAATCGTGCAGCGGCCATTTTGCTGTAAAAAATAGCATCAATTAAGTTCGTTAATGAAGACAAATGGAGAGGGAACGAGTGGTAGAGGAGAAGGAAAAAGTCAGTAAGGCAGAGATCTTCGTGACTATTAGGCCTACCTGGCGATTTCACGTCATTGGCAGAACGTGTGTCACTTCATCTCCTAAACAGTCACGGAGACATCTTAAAATCTTAAAAATTCCCCGGGCTACAAATGATACCAATTAGAACCAAAACCGACATGAATATACATGACCGATTCATCCCGAATATGGCCTCGTCCTTTCTCCCTTATACATTTTTATCCTATTGTATTGTAGAAAATTGTACGTTTTGTCTATAAGAAGTCCCATTAGGTTTTAAGGGCTTCTATTACAACGTGATGTGGTGCGGGTAATTAAAGAGAACACCAGGTGACTAGCGTTCTGAAAGATCTCTTGCTAGCAATTGTTTCTACTTGGTATCTCGTTACCGCCTAAGTGACACGCTCGAAGGAATTCGGGACCCGGATATTGTGTGCGCACTTTCTTGTTAGAAGGTGTAACTGCTCTCCATTTTTCCTGCGCCATATATGTCATTTTTCCCTATGCCATCCTAGCGGAAACAATTTGATAATATCAAAAACGTGTCGCGCAACAACACGCCACGATTATTATTTACTTTGAAACGGACCCTGAAGGGCTACGATCTTATAATTATCATTATTTCGTTTTACATGATTTAAAAAAAGACCTCGAAACCTTAAGAAATCTCATCGGAAAGCTTCACGTGTATCACCTATTGTTTAACTTATAAATTACATATTTTTATTAGATTATCTATTAATTTAAAACTATTATACACAATTATATTAAAATTAATAGTCTTTACTTTAAATTATGATGTATTGATTTCTATATGTTAAAATATAAAATTTAAGATATGTTTCGTTTATAGTCTAAATTCAATAGTTTATATACACTACAGGTCTATTTTTCTTCTAATATAAATAAATTTTATGAGGTTTATGAACGCAAATAAAACTTAAAATTGTCAAATTAAAATTAATTAACCAATTATGTGGATATTAAACTTGTTCATATTTCCAGTTACAGATTTGTTGATAGTCCGGACTATTACAAGGCGATTATTCAATTGCTGATCCGACTTTTACGACCGACAGACGACTTCTAAGAAATGCCGTCCTCTCACCTATCATTACCATTTCACAACCTGGGAATTGAAGGTACAATTAGAAGGCTCAGCAGTGACACAATGGCGCCATCTGGATCGTAACAATTCCTATTGACTCTTCTATGTCCGCCTCTTCTACTTGTTCAAATAAGTGTTCTGCCTCAACTGTGACCTATTTTTTATTTTTTATTTTTTCTGAATTGCCCACGACGATCGACTCAACTTCACTTATTTGTATTACGAGAAAGATTTCTAATTACGCTTTAAATTTACTTTTAACCTTAAACTCGTCATATAAAATTTTATTTAACGCTTAAAAATATACTTAATTAAATTGAGATACAGAATGTAATTAAACTGAATAGAATAGATATTGTTAGTTATTCTTTATATTGACTTTAGGCTATACCTTTTTTTTTTATGTTGAGTGTATGCGTGTGGTTGGTTACAAGTAAAATGTGACTAAACAAACGAAGGTGATTTCATTCATTGACAACAAATTAACATTATGCAAAATTCTTCAGTCAACCTTTCGGGCATATCTTTATGTTAATTATACTTTGAAAATAGAGGAATAACTACCGGGAAAACAGAAAAAGACAATTGCCTCCTGGCTGTTTTCAATAAGAAAGTTGAAAGTGTCTCTCTGCGATTAGTTGGGTGAGGAAGACAGACGGTCTTTTTTTTTTTTATTCTTCTTCTTTTTCTTTCCCCTGTTACAAAACATTCGATAGGAGGAGGAAAGGTCTTTCTATTATGTTACCTTTTCTATTTCAGATAATTGATATCTATGCCAATGTAAGAATATTAAATAGACTATAATTTAAAGATATTCGTAGAATCTTGAGGGTTTTTGGAAAAATATTAATGTAGATTTAATATGGTAACCATTAACGATGTTATATTAAAACATACTTTTCTACGCTACCTTTGTCAATAATCTAGATACAAACTGTTTGTTTTGCCCGAGATAAAGAAATCTTTTACTTTCTTCTTGAAAATTTTCTTGAATGGCTCATATTATATTGTCGATTAGTAACTGCCTTTTTCTTTTTCTTTTCTTTTTTTTTTCATTCGACCAACAGAGTAACTTCACGCATTTACTTCCATATTTATTATTTTAATATCTTGTATTTACCACCACCCAACTTAATTAAAATACAATTCAAAAAAATTTTCGGCACACCTTAGCGCTTATCCTAAACATTGGTCGGTAGAATCAACCCACAATAAAATTAACTTCTTAAGAATTAAGAAAAACGCCTGCAGTTGTATGAATGTGTGAATATGACACGCCTCGGATCTCCACCCTCAATATATATATAATTTCTGACTATTTGAATAAAGAACACCCAGAAGAGGCGTTGTCTCCGGATATTCATATTCCACATTCGTATATCTTGGTCCCCTTTCAATCTTTAAATTGTGAGACGTTTGACGTAAGTCTAAATTGAGAGAAAAGAATGATAACATTATATCTTTGGCTTTATAAATTCTCTATATTAGCTACATCCGTGTGAGATCGCACGCTCAGAAAGAACTACTGCTACGGTGGTATTTACTCCCGTTTATAGACTTTTTAAACTACTAAATGTGCAAATAAAGAAGCTGTAAGACTACTTCTCAAAACGTACAATGAATGGAAACATAATACAAAATATCTCTTACCTACGATTACATTTTACATTATATCTTGCAGGTGTTCTAAGTTGTAATATCTTTGTCCTTTATATCACAATAAGATTTTAAATCAATTGTGTTGAAATTATATCATCGCAATTGATATCTTTTATGTATTCTAATCGGAAACATTTATAATATTTTTAATTAATCATATTTTGAAGCTTCGTCTGATAAGAAAAGATTCATTACTGAAGCCGTTTCTTGGAGAATTAGCCTATTAATAATTTTTCTGAAAATAACTTACTTTGCATTGAAAACTGAATATATATATATATGTGATGTAAATGCTTTTAAATGAATGCATAAAATTATGCCAAATTAAAAACTTGGTTTTCTGAACATTTCTTTATGATTTTATGTATAATAATGTATAGAAACATAAAGAAACTGCATATAACTAACTTGTAAGACCTATTGATATATTTTATAAAATCTTACGCATTCATTTAAAGCACTTATTTTTATTTACATTTTTATACAATATTATGCATAGAAACATGAAGAAACATGCTTTTTGTAATTAGAATATAGGTTATATAAAGCCTTTATATATACAGCCTATATATATAGGGGAGACCGGGGCAAGATCGGCATGTTAAGCTTTACTTAAATTTTGTGTAATAAATACTGCTGTAAACTGAAAAAAAAGCTTTGCATATTGTCTATTGGAATGTTACCTTACTATAGAACTGGTTAAAATCAGTTTGGAAATAAAAATAATTAAAATAATTACAACTTTACAAGAAGAGAGAAATTGACGAAGTTGCCCCGGGTATAGGGGCAAGATCGGCAACTTCTCTCTTTTTGTAAAGTTGTAATTATTTTAATTATTTTTATTAAAGTTGCCCCTGGTATAGGGGCAACAGTAATGGGGCAAGATAGGCACGTATATAAAATTATGTTATTAACAATGTATAAGTTGGAATTCACTATTAAAACAAAGAAATACAAATCCAACACCCATTTAATATTATTACAACGAAATGCAAGTTCAAAGACATATATACATGAATAACAAATGCAAACATGTTTTCATTTATCATCTGTTTGATTTTTATCCTTTGCTTCTAATGTGGCTTTATGTTGCCGATCTTACCCCGCTAGTCATGATTTCGAAACATTAAGTACAACCCTGAGAACAGAATGCCAAGCCACGATCTGGCCACGTGAATAAGTTGAAGTTACATCCTTCTAACAGGAAAAGTAACTTTCGTTATCATGGAATTATAACAAAACCTGCCAATTCAATATAAATGGAAAAAAAATATTATATGGAATTGAACGAAAATGAAAATTTGCTTGATAATTCAACTACGCTTGTTGGAGAACAATAAAAACACTACACTCAACAAGCCACCAATAAAACTCAACTGCCTAACCTATAACCAAAGTCTCCTTTTAATTTGTTTTTTAAAAAAAGCGCTTGACAAACTTGCCCCGCATGCCGCAGTTGCCCCGGTCTCCCCTAAAGGTTCAAAGTGATGAGATGAGGCCCGAACTTCAGCTCACTTCTTCAGAGATGTGAGGCCTTTTCTGCAAAAACCGTAAAAAAAAAAAAAAAAAAAAACATATGCTAAAGTAGACTTTTCTTCTGTTATCAAAAGAAATTATAACTTTTTTGAAGCTCTTTTTACGCCCAAATGGTCCTGATAAATCTCCTGTCTTGGCATATCTATACATAAAAATGTAGCTATAACTATAAAAATATATTCATTATATAGGGCCTATTAGATTTAGACCACTGTAACTTTTGTTGCTTAAGTATATTAAAAAGTAAGAATAAAAAATGTAATGTAAAAAAACTGTATTATATTTTTAAATCATAAAAATCTGACAAAAATAGACTGTTTTTTTTTTTTTCTTATTAGACAATAAATACAAGGAAATGAATAATTTGTAACAAATATTTTTGACGTCCCCTAAATTTAAAGCCCACAAAAATGACCCTACTGGTCCTTTGTAATAGGGCCTTTTAGCCTAAATTCTATTCTATTAATAAACTTAATGTAACTAGACGATACGTAGGCGATATAAATTAAAATTTCTTTTGATATGTGATGACAAATTTTTATATATATATTTTTATGGCTTTCGAAGAAGAATGGGCCTCATATTTCTAACTGATAAGAGTCTTATCTTATCTCTCTTAGGCTCTAATTATCAATTTAGTTGTTACTTTCATTGCATAATTTAGAGTGTATATATAAAATGATCCTTAAGATCTATTATCTAAACTATTTTAGATATAATATATTTCAAATGTTATAAAATATTTTAAATTTAGCCCGTAAATTAACAATTAAACTAGTACATATAATTTATGAGCTTTTCTATACGAATAGATTCTATAACTTATATATTGGATAAAGAATAGGATTTAAATTCATACTTAATCATATTCTTAAATAATTTTAATCATAAATTTTCCTAATATATTCAGTGTTTCGAGTTTATATTTTAATTATCAAATTAGCTTTAAAAATTAAAATTATTAGATTATATATGATTATTAAAATACTAAAAATAAATGATATTTTCTCTTTAATACAAGCTGTATGTATATTTAATGGTCTATAATCGTAACATTCAAGATATATATAAGAATAAGCTATAGAGTTGTTATTACGCTTATATATCATTTCGCTTTACACAATATCATAATATAAACTGTTAACTATAGGGTGAAAGACCTGAATACACAGCTTAGCCTACTTAAACATTTCACTTAGGCAAAAGCCACTTGTATGGAAAGAAGATGAAAGAACAAAAGAATGCATTATACTGATATCAGCTCAACATCGTGTCTGCCCCAGACTTGTCATTAGAAGTCTTTATGGCAAAAGTGATGGATTAAGTCTAGATTTGGACTTAACACAGCGCGTTCCGGTTCGTGTGGAAGCAAAGTAAACACTTTTGCACGACCACAAGCCTCATCACTCAATATAAAGACATGTCCGACTTTTCTTCAGATACAATCTCTAGTTTAATACCGCTCTCTTAAACAGACTGAGCATATTCCTTCATTTGGACACGCATTATGATGTATCTCGTATGTGCATTGGTCTCTAGCTTTATATTTAAAGAAAAGATACTCTCCTCCGAGTGGCTGAAAGGTTAATTTAAGCCGGAAGATTACGCCTAAGATGCCTCATTATTGTGCAGATTAAAACGTAGATTACATATGCCCTGAAGTTATGCGCATTGTAAAGGCTTCTCTTATTTAGAAGGCAAGATAAACAAGTGATTTTAACATTCTGTTGGATAATGTGACTAAATATCTGTCATAACAAACGTAACTATTTAAAAAAAAATAGCTAATTTTATTACGCTTAAAATGTAAATTTAATCTATAAATAATTTAAAAAGAAATTAATGAATATTAAATATTTTCGGAGTATAATAAAGATTTACTTCTTCGTGTTTTCGGCATTATAAAAATAATATTTAAACATTAAATTTTCCACTCTATTCTACTTCTTCAATGGGCTAAATAACGTCAGGGGAACCCAAAATTCAGTTAACCACTTCAAAGCAGGGTTATTCAACTGATAAACTAAGTTTTGAACCATCTTATGCATAGATAATCGATTTCTGAACAGTTTAAATGCATGTTTTAACTCTTTTATATTATATTAAAAATTAATAATAAGTTTGATAATAAATAACGTCAAATTATTTCGATTTATATTAGTAAAAAAAAGTAACGTAGGCTATTAAGTTTATATATAGACTCATAAATGTATTATTATTTGTACTCAAAAAAGTTTCTAAAAAAATGGCCGCTGTTTAAAGGTAGACGTTGTTGGGAAGTAGCAGTTATTTGGAAATTCAACTATATAAGAATATAAGCCTATAAAAGAAGATTATAATAAAGTAGCAACTAATAATATCTAAAAAAGAAAGCTATTATATAAACATTCTTCCTCTTTAAGCAAATAGAGTTAGGTTTTCACTACTTTGTTTCTAATATAAACAATCAATTTGAAAAATAAAAATATCTAACTATAGATTTAACTTATAGGCCTATAGGCTATAGCCTACAAATATTCTTATAGGGATCGTTAACGAATAAGACTGTTGTTTATACGTATGCCGTTCATTTGATAAACATGTGAAAAATATAACTTTCTCCTTTCAAACCAACCTAAAGATTAGAAAAAGGTCATTAATGATGCGACGACGTCCCTTTTGAGTCGTAGACTATAGTTATCTTCGATAATTGCATCCTGAAAATGTAAGCGGTTGCTCCTTTTTTTTTCTCCAGTAAGAAAAATATCTTTAAAGAGCAATAATTCATAAATTCTCCTGGGAATAACCACGCCCGATGTTACAGTTTTTTACCAATCAGAAAAAGCGGGCGTGGTAATGGCCTATCTAAGGCGATATCTCTTTATCAGGATATGATTTTTTTTTTTCTAAAAATAATCGTTTTATTTATTTACATTTACTTGTTCTTTAACAAATTAAACTATATTGTGAAAGACACTTATGCATTTATTAGTATATTTAATCAGTGTAATATATTACAGTATATAATAGTGTAAGTTAAATGTTAAGTCCATATATAAGTATATTAGTGTGTATACTGTATATATATATATATAAAACTGTGTACAGGACCGTCGAGGAGGAGTTGAAGATCCTTTCCCCGAATTCCTTAGAAATCCGTAGTAATTCCTACCCCTATAAATTTATGTTATTTTTATAACAAAAAATAAAATCTTTAAAAATGATTTTATTAATAATGGAATATTTTATGTTAAAAAGATTGGCTTTATGGATCCTCTCTATTCTGCACCCAATAGAAGCTCTCGACGGTTCTGCCTTTATATATGTACTGTACAAATATACAGGCTATATTTATACGCAAAATTTGAAACATATATACTTCATAACTATCATTTGTACAGTACATATATACACTTATAATATTTAATGATAATCCAGTGGAATCAATCAACAGTGAACTTTGAACTTTCTTTTGTTCCATTGCTAATTTTATTACAATATTTAATTTCTATTGTTGTTCATTACGAGCATATTTTCTTTTATGTTTTTAATATAAATAATTAATGAAGATTAATCAAAGATCAATGAAACTATCGTTAAGAAACAATAATATGCATAATATTTTATTTATTTTCATGAATAAAAATTAACGTTAAAAAAAATCTAACCAATTAGTTGATATTATTATAAATATATTTTAAAATATTCATTAAATGAAATCATTAGTAGACTTAAATATATATAAGTTATTCTTTTATATTTGAATATGTTAATGTGTTCGATAATTTAAACAATTAGTTTATCTTTTATAAATAATTCAATTGTAATTAATTTTAATAGATTATATTCACATTATGCACATTATTACAATACAATTTTGCTAATAAATAAAATTATAAAAGACCATTCTCGTAAAACTGTCATTTGTTCTGCTTGGGTTGAACAACAGCCTTTGGCACAATAGTCACAATAAGTAGCATCGTTTTTGATTTTTGCCTGAAATAAAAAAAAGGGGGGAAAAATAAAGTAAAACTCATAAAGGTATGAAAGTTAATAGTTAGACACTAAAAAAAATAAAAATAAAAAAACAGTAAAAATAATTTTAATGGGATTAGATCTATAAATAGAAGTTAAATTAATGTATTTATTTATTTATTTATTGTGTTAATAGAAGACAACACCAAAATATATGAAGTTACTTCCCTCTTTTAACATATCTATAACTTATTGTTAAAAGAAATAAAGATTTAATACTATAATATAGCATTAATATAGTAGTAAAAGTATTGTATAGTATTGAAAGTATGGTATATTAAACGTACAGTGCAGTATAGTATTGTATAATATTAAAAGAATAATATAGTATTATAAAGAGACATAAAGATTTAATACTATAATATACAGTAGTATTAAATCTTTATGCTTTACAACTCATTAAAATCCGGTTTAAATATATATTTGAAGCATAATAGATGATAAACAAATTAATGCTTTAATGTCAGTTTCAAGCATAACGATCGATTTAAATTATATTCAAACTATGTTTTGAGTGTCAAATTTTAAATAAGTTATAATTTTTTCATAATATTCATGTCGGAAAAAGATATGAGTATAAACAATTGTCGAAGGAATTGTCAATCCTGGTGCTGGTCACGTGACTGTACGGTACCTGGTGGAAGGAGAATTACGACTCATTAGGGGCCGGATGGTAGTTTGGAGAGATGGTAATAACATAGGGGTTTTGTTGTCGTGAAACCTCAATAGGTGTTGTACCTATCTAATATATAGTTAGCTTCACATTAGGACCGGGAAGATCTCTGCCCGAGATTAAACGGATCCTGGAAAGACAGATTGAAAACTAGAAACCTGACAAACAAATAAAAAGCAACCTGTAATATATAAAAAAAAGGGATAGCAAAAGATCATTAAAATAATATTCTAAGGAAGTTTTTTTTTTTCTGAAAATGAAATTGCTTAGCTGTAAATAGGTCTAAATAACAGCCTTACATTTTATGTTTTAATCTTTCAATCCTTACTTTCTACTCATAGTTTAGACTTTATTATAGTAATGTAATGAAACCGTATTATTATAATATCCACCAGCCTATAGTACCTGTATATCTCATTGTTGTACTATTTAGGCCTATATAAATCCACTTACAATAAAAACTATGTTGTGTAGGATTATACAAAGCGCAAAATATTACAGCGAGTCTGTACGTTGTCTGGAGATTATATCATATTAAAAATTAAATTTATGCTTTTTTAACAATGAAAAATGTAAAAAAAAAACATAAAATTTAAAATATTTTTTTTATAATTAGGATCTATAAATTTAAATAAAAGTCCGGTCGTGTGCGTTGTTTCGGGGGTTTTATACACTTTTTGTTAAAACTAATAATAATAGTAATAAGCTCTTGTAAAAATGGCCGTTGTTAGGAGGTGACCTTTATTAGAGGTTCAACTGTATTAGAAAATCTTTACATTTCTTCTTATAACTACAGTAAATAGTTTTAATTGCAGAAATTATTTCAATATTTCTTAATATCAGTAAAAATAAATCTATACCAATCTAAATAACATTTATAGATAAAATTAAAATGTACAGTACAGTACAGACTTGCTTTATTCTTAATTATAATATAATTTAAAACATTTCAATTTTAAAAAAATATATATCTAAATATCTATAAATCTTAAATATATAACATACAAATTAAAAAAAAATTATACAGTAAAAATTCGATTTAAAATCTCCATTTGTTTGTCAGTGAAATTGACACTAAACAGCGTTTGGCTTTATCTGAATTACTGTAACCCCCCAAAAATAAGAATCGAGTGCAGTAACTAGATCTACGCAAGATTAAGAATCGTATTTCTTGGTGATAACAATGTCATTTGTAATAGCGCTACCATCGTAAAGCTCCGATAAATATTTGTAAACGGATGTTTCCAATACATATTAAATGGCGATGGCGAACCCTTTAGTATCTTTGAATTAATAAAGATGAGAATTTGTATCCCAAACGATATTGTTATCACTAAATCAAGTGACTTTCAATCTCTTAAATATGTGTATATACCTCAATACCATACTTGTTTTGAGATATTCTAGCTTAGTGCTTCATTCGATGTAGTGTAGCTTCAAAAGCAAACAAATAATAGCGTTAAATCGAGGTTTAACTGTATTCTGTATTTTAGATTACGAATAGGAAAATGATTTAGAATTTCAACTCAAAATAAACATAAATACTTTAAAAATAATCGTAAATAACGGCATGTTATAGGCAATTGGTAGTTTTTAAATTAAGAACACAGATTAATAATAACAAACAATACAATATAAAGCAAAGTTTAGACCATTTATTGATCGTTCGCATCATAATCGAAAAAGACTTAAAATGGAAAATAATTTATTGTGTATAAGTTTAATAAAATAAAAAAAATAATTTTATTTTTCAAATATTTTTAAATTGCATTAAATTTTACAAGAAAATTAAAGTTTTTTTTTAAAAAAAAAAGTTATAAGCTGTATTATTTATTCTATGCCTTAAATACAAGACTTAAAAATGATATTCATCCATCAGTCAAGAAGAGTTACTTAGGCCTTAGGGCCTGTTACTGTTATGTTATGGTCTCATCCCTTTTCTGGGCCTTCCTCTAATGACATTTATAAATATAAATTTTATTAATGACTGAAATTCTATTATATTGTTATATTATTTTTAAAAAATACTAATGTTATTAATTAATAATTGAATTAATTAATTAAAATATTACTCAATTCTTTAATAAATGTTAATTAAAGTCTCTTAAAAATAAATTTAAACAGTTTAATTAGTAATTTTTTTTTTGTTTTTTGTTTAAAACTCCTTAGTTCATATTTAAATAGTAAAATAGAAGAAAATAAGCTGTTTATAGATATTTTCAAATAAATATTACGTTTCAAAATTAATAAATAAATAGAAAGATAATTTAATTATAAATCAGGAACAAGAATTTACCAACAAAGACTTAATTACACGAGAAGAATAGCCATCAGAGCACATATTACACAATTACTAGAAGGCCTTATTAACGACAGAAGGGAATTGCAGTTTTAGCAAGAGAAGGCGTCGTAAAGGAAAATTAGAAACACATTAAGAGCTCTAAAGCCATGTGGGTGAGCTATTAGAGGCCACAAGTGATAATACAGAATTGAAAACTTGTCTTAATGTGGATCTAATCACAAATGATAAGTTTACTTAGGTTCTTACACTTAGTTTATATGAATCAAAAGATTCAATATTAAATCAATTTAGGGGTTGATATTACTACTCTGAGATGCATAAAATACAGAAATTCTACGATACTATTAACGTTTAAGTCTAAGTGTCTTCTAATTCAGATACTAGAAAAACAGCTGTAACTACAGATCATTAAAATATATCTTTATGTAATCGTCTCAATAATTATATGAAGTCACAAAAATTAAGTCAGGCATCCCCATAAAAACCATTCAGTCTTTTAAGGGCTACAAGTAATTTACGATAGGCTCTTTATCGTGGGAAAACGTCTTCTTTTATGTAGGCTTTTAACAATTATGTGTTAGTCAAAGACACCAGAGACTGTCTCTCAATCATTGTCTAATCGATGGAGCATGGCGAGAGGGTTCTAATGCAATTTGGCAGCACGCGACCTGCTGGGGCACAACGACAGCACGTGCGCTTGTCTCTGACAACTGTGACAATTTGGATGATGATATAAATGTCAGGAAATCCAATACTCGCTTTGCGTGGCTGTAAAGCCTTTTTTGTTAACGCCAATTTGCTTATCTGTCGACCTCTGTTGGTGTTAATCATGTGGACATCTGCTTTACTCTTTCTACAAATTACCGGGTTTTTTAATGCTTATATTTATTTATTGCCAATTTATAGCTGCAAAAAGTATAAAAAGTATACTTCCTAGTAAACGGTGATAATGAAATTATCAAAACATGTAAAGAAACTAAGCTGTACGAAAGAAAATTGTTTGACAAAAATTGTTTTAACGTATAAAGAAGAAAAAAAATTGTTGTAGATCAAGTCCAAGAAGAAAGATAGGCCATTGCCTAACTTAAGAAACATGTTTTGATCAAAAGCTTTCTGATGGCTTAATTTATAATATGGACCTATTACCAAGCTATATAAAAACTCGATTAATATAGTGAACCAAATAGTCTATAGTTAATACTAAATATTGAACTCGAAAGAGAAGATTTAAAATGAAGAAAGAACTATTAATGGTCCGAGTTTAGGTCAAACCAGAAAATAACAAGGAGCAGATAGCAGCCAATTAAACAAACAACATGGTAATTTTGAAAGGAAAAAAAAATAAATTATTATAGGTTCTATTAACATTCACAAAAAGGCTAATTCTGAACTGCCTATTTCTGCAGGCATAAAACGGGCATAAGCGACTCCGTTCTGACCGTAAGTACCGAGTCAGTATTAATGATAACAACACAAAATCTATCATTTACCTTGCAGATGGTTGTTGGACTTAAGCGCCTGAGAAATTACATGTTGGAATCGCAAAGGTCCCTCCAGGTTCTCGACGACCACATGCGTTATAATAGAGCGATAGAAAAAAAAAGCGCCCGATGCAAAATATCATACATAACCAAACCTTTCATTTACAATCTGACAGATGAGATGATCCCTTATTTATTCCTGGTAGGAGGCGTTACTCCAACTGGGGCGTTGTTTCTCGTTCGTAGTCGCTGAGGCAACGGGAGGAGAAATATTTTTTGGGCTTTGTAACGGGTCTAATTTGCCGTTTTTTTTATAATTTCGTGTAGAGAGAAACGCGTAAATATGTATCTACTTGATTTAAAACGTTACTTAGACACGCCTCTCAATTTGGCCATTCAAAATGATCTTAAATACAGCTCCGGTATTTAAATAACCAACAATTACTATCCGAATGAAAAATTTTTTGTTACTGATTCCCCGGTTTACACTTGCTTCGAGTAGAAGCTAAGAATATGTTTACGATTAAAGAAAAGAAATAGTAAATTTAAACAAAATTTGAATTTAAATAAGTGAAAATATAGGGTTCGGACTTAAAATAAACTCATTTCGATTCAAAAATACACTTATTTTCTTTACATTACTTATAATTGGACATATAGGTTAAATTATATTTAAACAGAATATTATAGGGGAGATCGGGGCAACTTCGGCATGCGGGGCAAGTTTGTCAAGCGCTTTTTTTAAAAAACAAATTAAAAGGAGACTTTGGTTATAGGTTAGGCAGTTGAGTTTTATTGGTGGCTTGTTGAGTGTAGTGTTTTTATTGTTCTCCAACAAGCGTAGTTGAATTATCAAGCAAATTTTCATTTTCGTTCAATTCCATATAATATTTTTTTTCCATTTATATTGAATTGGCAGGTTTTGTTATAATTCCATGATAACGAAAGTTACTTTTCCTGTTAGAAGGATGTAACTTCAACTTATTCACGTGGCCAGATCGTGGCTTGGCATTCTGTTCTCAGGGTTGTACTTAATGTTTCGAAATCATGACTAGCGGGGTAAGATCGGCAACATAAAGCCACATTAGAAGCAAAGGATAAAAATCAAACAGATGATAAATGAAAACATGTTTGCATTTGTTATTCATGTATATATGTCTTTGAACTTGCATTTCGTTGTAATAATATTAAATGGGTGTTGGATTTGTATTTCTTTGTTTTAATAGTGAATTCCAACTTATACATTGTTAATAACATAATTTTATATACGTGCCTATCTTGCCCCATTACTGTTGCCCCTATACCAGGGGCAACTTTAATAAAAATAATTAAAATAATTACAACTTTACAAAAAGAGAGAAGTTGCCGATCTTGCCCCTATACCCGGGGCAACTTCGTCAATTTCTCTCTTCTTGTAAAGTTGTAATTATTTTAATTATTTTTATTTCCAAACTGGTTTTAACCAGTTCTATAGTAAGGTAACATTCCAATAGACAATATGCAAAGCTTTTTTTTCAGTTTACAGCAGTATTTATTACACAAAATTTAAGTAAAGCTTAACATGCCGATCTTGCCCCGATCTCCCCTACTTGAATATTAAAAAAAAATGAATTTACTTATAGAAATAAAGTGTATTAAATGGGAATATTCTTGAATAAAAATATAGATTAGATTTATTCTTACATAATTAATTGCTATATAATTATAAGTTTCATTCTATTTTTCCATAATAAGCTCAAAAATCTATCTATGTTTAGGCTGTCTATCTATTAATTCGAGTAAATTAAAGTCATAATGTTAAAAAGTATTTATGAAAAATCTAGTAAATATTTTATAACAAATCCATAATATAAAAATATTTTATCATAAACAAAACAGTTGTAAGATCTTCGTTACGCAGGAAACTTCATAATACATGTCTGTCATATATTCAACGAATATATAGGCTATTCAATAATAAATATATTTGTTATATATTTAGCATAATTATTACAGATTGTTATATCTGAATATAAAGTATAAAATATACCTATAGATAATAGATTTTAACTTTGAAGAAAATTTTTAAAAGTATTTCTGATAAATTTTTACATTGATTTAAATACAATTTTCTAATTATTCACAATAAAAGATTAAAAAAAATAATTAATATTTAGACGTTCTTTTAAACGTATAATGTGACTGATTAAATAAATTCTTTACTAATTAATACAAATTAACTATAGAATTATAAAATTTACTTATGAACTCTCAACATAAAATATTGGCCTTTTTTTCTGTTTTATAGAAATATCTTTATAATTAAAAGAGATTAGTCTAAAAAAATTATTGTAGAATAGAAACCTTTTTTTTTCTGTTGTTTATATAGTGAGCATTTATTTAAAATATAGTTTTAGGTTTTATTTTTAATATCGTTATAGTTATGTCAGCATTTTAATCGTTAGAGAGGAAAATTTATTTGTATTATTTCGTATCGATCAGTTAAGAAGAGGTCGTGATCCAAAATGCATCTCTTGAATTAATTGCATTTAATCGATTCTCATTTTAATTTCGGTATTTGAAGTAAATTATGAATTTTTTAAAAATTCTATTAATTACAATAGAATAAACTGTATAAAAACAATGTATTTATACGTATATTTTGAAGAATTAATATATATTGAAATCCTAAACACCAATTAATTTATTCATTGAATATTCTATTATAAAATCTATATTGAGATAAAATAAATTTTATAATAAATAGAATCTATACTAAATTAATTAAATATTTAAATTAAAGTTTATTATTAGTGATAAATAATAAATTGATCTAAAAATAAAGCTCTATACAATAATAAAAATCTTAATATAAGGTACTGTATATACTAGGCTATATACCATATTATGCTGCATATACAGTATTATATAGGCCTATATATAGATTGAAATTAAAACATAAAATAGAAACAATGAAATGAAAATAGTGAAATAAAAAAAATTAACATAATTTTCTACTTTAATGTAGAGAAGAGTCCTGTATATGTAGGCCCTATATAAAGGAGACTGCTTTTTGGGCATTATTATTGAATATTATTAGGGATAGAGTCTACTGAAAAGTCTAGACTGGAGATAGAAAGAGTGAAGGGATGAGAAAGAGGATATGAATAAGAAATGATCCTATTATGGTACAGAGCAGACAGAGTGTGAGTGAATCAGAAAGTATATAAATATAAATACAGTAGAGCGTCTATTATCCGAATCAATTGGGGACTGGGGTTGTTCGGAAGATCTATGTTTCGGATAACCGATTATGCAAGAAAAATTTATCAATTTATCCCATCTTGACATTTTTCTCCGTTGCGTGTCGCTTCGCGTTGAATTTTCGTCGATGTTAAGCCTAACGAAAACTATTGTATCGTTAAAAATTATTTTTTTATTTTGTACGAACAAAATAAATATATTGAAAAATATAAAAACAATAAAAAATTATACTTCAGAAGTTAATTTGGTATCAAAAACGTAAAATATTTGAGTAGCCCAAGACATAGCCAAAGATCGCAGTGCCACAGCACTAGCGAAAATTTAAATTTGCCGACTGGAATTCTTTCGGATGATTGACGTTTCGGATGATTGACTTTCGGATAATCGACGATGTACTGTATATTTGTTGAGAATTGTTTACATAATAGTTATCATTACATAAAGTAACATCTTTACAATAAGGATGTGGACAGTACAGTAAAAGGCAATACAAATCTATTAAAGTCTATATTAAAAAATTTGTAACTTTAATTAAATTATTTAAATATAAATGTATTTATTTTAAAATGTATTGTTTTAATTATATAACATATTAAATTATTGTTGGTATTTTAATGATGTGCTATAATATATATAACTATATTATTTAATAAATGGAATGATAAGATACGGTATAATAAAAAAAAATCAAGATTTAAAAATTCTTTAAACATCTTTAACACAATAAAATAAGTTTAAAAATAGTTTATTAATTATAAAAGCTTATAAATATAATTAAAAATTCTTATATATTTTCTTTAATCCAATAAACTGCGCCTATAAAATTATAATTTTCCTAAGGTTAAAGGAAGTAATAGAAATCTGTTTTTGGACAGTTATAAAATACTATACTAAAATAATTTGCAAGAATTATAAGGACTATCACTTTAGCCCTCATAATTCGCGAATGTGGAGACCACGAAGCATACAGTGCCTCAATATCCATATAAAAAGACTTACTGTAAATCTCTTTAGTACTTCCTAAGGGTAGTATGTATATCTTTACATTTTCGAGTATGCCACTGGAAAAAATATTATATTTAATAAATAATTAATACAGGAAAAATAACCTTCGAAAGAAGAGTCAATTAGTTAAATTATAAATAACTTTATCCGTTGCTATTTTATAAGCATAACTTATGTCTAAAGTTCAGAAGAGGCGCATAAAGAACTATAATGCTTTATATCAAAATGGTAAAGATCTTTATTACTGAATATTAATGTCAACATTATAAATGTAGCCTATGAAGACAGCTTTAGAAGTGAAAAATCAATAAAGTCTCGATATAATGCTCTTCCAAACATTGTAAAGCGCCAGAGAAAAAATCGTCTCGAAAAGTATTGAATATAGAATCCTTCATTATCTGTGAATTGTTAAATGTCTTAAATCTTATATTTCAAATAGCATTATCACCGAATCAAATGATTTTCAATCCCCCCAACTCAAACTTATGAGTAAGACCTCATTACTACAAATAATTCTTATTGCTTGAATCTCTTCAATTTCAGAGGCAAGAAATAATGGTGATAATTTGAAGAACTATATTTATAATCATAGAAATAATAAATAATAAATTTGAAATTTATATCACAAATACATTTTGATTTATTAAGAAGTCAATGCTTCTTCTAAAAACCTCATCAAAATTACATTATTTAATGTTATAAATGTTTTTTTTTAATACATTGAGGTTTTATAATTATATTGACTACATTTTATTTTATTTTAAAAGCTGGGCATTTCTCTTCGTCTTAAATGACAAGTTATTCATGTCACGTGATCCTCTGTATAAGGCAATTAGGCAGATTTGTCGTAACACCTGTTTAAACGACATGATCAATTAGGCATTATTGTTTGGTCCGTGATAGTTACATTTTAATAAATTATACGAGTGAAGTGATTTAGTGAAGAGCAATCGTGACTGGACTATTGCATGAGCTTTATAAATGTTTTACTCGATTTATTTAATGTTTGCATTCATTGAAAATTAAAATTAAAATTAGATAATTACACAAAGTTAGTAATTTTCTTTCGTTTTATAATTAAGATTTTATAAATGTAAAAAGAAATAGGAAATATTTTTTTTTATTGTTTAAACTATGAAATCTTACAACAAGAGTGGAAAAAGTCAGTTTACCTAAAGTATAATACATGATTCTAATACATTTTAAAGAATAATAAATAAATCTCAATAAATTTAAATATAATTTATCTGGAATCATGTTCAAATATGATCCATTGTGTATGGTTCTCAAGACAAGATTCCTGCAAACCATTGATTATAAAGTCCGAGGTTCATAGGAGTATTTTATGCCTTGATAATAATGGATCACATCCGTGGTTTATAGGAATCTCTATGTAACATAATCGTATGCAGTTAAATCTGACGATTGAAGTGGGCATTCAATTTTCTCACAATGTTTCATCCATGTAGAGAATGATGAGTCTAAGAATCACGAAATTCATGTTTATAGTATCATGAAGCATGATTTTATTACCAAAAACTAAATAAACAAGAAGACAATCACGTTGTTTAATTTGTTAAGTATTTATCCGCGAAGAGTTGTTTAAAATAACTCTTTAGAAGAGTTGAATAAAGAGTTGCTTGCCTTTTTGTGGTCTCCAAATCTCGTGGCTTCTCTTGATACAGCTCTATCATTGATGATTCCACACATAACATAATCGCATAAAGTTAAAGCTAACAATCGAGATGGGCATTCAATTACTTCTCGATGTTCTATCCATTTAAAGGATATTTAGTTCAAAAAATTACAAACATGTGTATAATATGGTGATGCTTCATCTGGTTGCAAAAAAATACAAAATAAAGAACAAACGACAAAACTAAGAAAAGAGAGTACTGTACTGTATACTGTACCTAAGCAAAATTTTTTGGCACGTGTAGGTATATTTGTTGTAAAATAACTTTAACCCACCCCGCATTTAAGACTAGTATATAGTAATTGACTTATTTTTGAGACAAACCGTTTATGTTATTGATAAAAAAAAACTTATAAAAAGTTACATTAGTTTCTTAATGTACAGTACCAGTCGACCCCCCTATAACACTGTTGATAATTCCGTTTTATATGAATTCCATGTTGTACGAGTCACTTAGATTTTACAAATACGTGAGCCGGGCTGTGAACGGCTCACGTATTTGTAAAATCTAAGTGACTCGTACAACATGGAATTCATATAAAACAGAATTATCAACAGTGTTATAGGGGGTCGACTGGTATTAAAATTTTCATAAATTATATGATAAAATGACTTTCTAAAATAATAAATTTACATAGACCAGCGATAAATTTTGCTAAGATTAACAAAAATCTAACATATTCTACAGAATTTAATATAAATGAAACTCTTGAATTTTTAAGTATTAATCATTCAAATTTTAACCACGCTTTTGGCATTTTTAGAACTTCTAATTTTTTTTTTTTTTTTTTTTAAGATAGAGATCTACAATTTAATAATTTTCAATATTATATAAGTTATAATTTAAATTTTAGCTTATATTACAGACTACATCTTTCATCTTATCCTTCATAAAAAATTAATCATAATTTAATATAAAATTTAAAAAATAGACACATTACAAAATAGGGAGAAGTAAAACAGACTTTAGGGATGGTTTACTTCTCGCTTAAATCCAAATTTCAAGCATCCTTTCTAAATTAAGTTTCGTGTATTTTAATGTAGAAATATAATATCAATATTAAACCTAAGCAAATAAAATTAAGTTCGTTGTTTATACTGTATTACAATTATCGAATGTTGAAGTATGACATGTCATTTATGAATAAAACTAAAACAAATATTTATTTACCTCTTTCTTGAAATTAAAACTAGAAGATTTAATAATAAAGACGAGCAAATCAAACTACAAAATCGTCGAGAACGAATTGCCTGTCGGGAATTGAGAAAAATGTCAATTTGTTTCTACGTCACTTGGCAAGCGAGAAAAGTAGGCGTGGTTAAAACGCTATTGCACGGAGGATGATTGCGTTAACCAATAGCGACGTTGGAGCTAAGCGACCATCCGTTGCCCGATTCTGTTAGGCTTAGTCGGCCGTATCGTTCGGGTAAGGAGGCGCTTCTCAGCAGCTCTTCTTCCTTTGCCGAATGCGGATTCATTGACATGGGCGAACGTGCAGATTCGGCCGAAAGCGCCGCTTCGTCGCCGAGGTCAGAAGTCACGCCGTCGCCCCCTCATACTACTACATCTCGACAGGGTCAACCTACTCCTAGACCCAAATTATCTTTCAGCATCAGTCGGCTTTTAAATAACGAAAGTGAAAGTGGGAGTGTTGAAAATAATAGAGCTACGGTAACGCAGGCTTTGCCTAGACAAGAGGTGCATGGACTCTTTTCGCCTTATGATCCACTTCACAGAGCCATCAACGGGACAGTCATACGCGTGCCTGCCCATAGGCCACCACCCATCGCCTATGCCACGCTCTCGTGGATGACACCTGCCAGTCAGGCTCTTATCAAGGACAGAATACACGGTAAGTTTCCAAAACGTTTTTCATTAGGGGAGGTATAATAAGGTGGAATGTCTTTTAACTAAAGCGGGCTTAATCGTGGTAAACACGTAAATTTAACCTTAATTGAAACAACAAAGGTAAAGAAGACATAAAAATTTTGCTAAGATTTACATACATAAATTAAGTTTCTTCAATTTATTGTATAGAAATAGAATTGAAGTATTGTACTCTTACTATTATCTAACTACTAGTGTTGTTTGGCTCGACCCACGATTAAGAGGACACGACAGATTTTATGACAGCTCGAATCGTATCGAAAAAAACGTGACATGTTACAGGAAGAGGGCAAGTATTTGAGCATATGCCAAAGTGTGAAAGGTTAACTTGAGAAAAAAATGTCAGAGTAATTAGAGTTTGAGAGAGTGTTGGTTGCATTGTGCAGTGGTAATTGTTTTGTTCTCACTCTATAGAATCTTTTTTTCTTTCTCCGGACATTCCAATCCCCCCAGTAGAAATAGTTGTTTGCTCTTTGTTATGTTGAAGTCATTAGAAACGTTTAAACAAATTTGAAGAGTTAAAAACTCGATTATACTTAAATTTAAAAAAAAACTCACAATAAAAAAAACAGCAGTTTTAATTGCTTACTTGTATGATTTATACTTACTCCAGTACTGAGTCAGCTTATATTCTATATAAAAAAAAATTGAATAATCAATTTAGAATAGTTTAGAAGCTATTAATAAACAGATTTTTGTATATATTTTATGCATATTTTAAGTTTATATGTCACTAAATCACTATACGGTTACATAGAAGATAAGGATGTTCTTCTTCATCTTTTAATGAATGAACACGTTTTAAATTTAATTTTGAATATTTTAATTTATTTTTCTCAATTGTTCTAATTTTTGGGACGAAGACGTTTGATCTTTCGTCTTAAAATGTATTTATACTATGCTGTATATTAGGAGTGATATCGAAAATTCATACTCTCTGCTTTATTAGGGTAATCGATGCCTGAAGCTAATCATATTATTAACGTAATTCTTAAACATTCCAGATCATAACGTCACTGAGTATAAAATTTATACTTGTTTAGAGTTTTAAAAAATACAGATTTGTATCAGAAGGGTTCTTAAAATCCATAAAAACAGGCATTGATAGAAGGAGTCAAGTAGAATATCAGTTTTTTTTTAATTTTTTTATTGGATTCATTATAGAGTAGAACTTCAAATTTATTATCTTACATTAAAAAACCTAACAAGAAAACAATATAAATGATAAATGATGAAAAGTCTGTTTTCACTTATATATTTATAAATCTTTCAGAGGGTAATGGAACGTTTTTGATTAGTCCAGGTTTCATATATAAATTGCAATAATTTAGGATTTATATTTGTGAATTTATATCTGAGACTTAATTGTATATTAACAAAACTCTCAAATAAAACTAAATTTTCTCGCATATAAAATAATAAATTTATTACCAATCAAAGGATAAAAGATTCCGAATAGGCCCATTTTCTCATAATCGTAGAGAAAGTAAATAAAATATTATTACGACGTTTGAAAGCAAAGATAAAGAACTATGGCTCCGACATCGATAATAGAATGGTCTAAAATGTATTCTTTTATGTAAAAAAAAACAGTTATGAAAAAAGTAATTAAGCATGTCACATCCTCTCATTGAACAAACAGTTATAATTGTTCAGGCCTGAGAGAGATAAAATGGGGCCCAGACAAGTAAAAAATGTGAGATGGGCCTCACATTTGTTACACTACACATCTGGGCCTCAACTCACTTATTTTACAATCTGGACACTTATTGCTGTTCAATGGGAAAACGTAACATATTCTATAATTTTCAATAGTCTATATTTAAACCAATGCACTATAAAATTTTAATAGCAATTAAAAATTTAAAAGTTTTGAAATAATTTATGAATTTTAGAATAGCTTAATTAGCTAATATTATATTGTAATTAATATATTTGAAGTAACAAAAAAAAAGTGATCAAACTAGCCAAAACAGAATCAATCAATTCGTTTATCTCAATAAGATGAATTATTTAATGTCTAATTTAAATTCTTTGCAATTCATATATAAATTATGAAGTGAATTACAACATAATTAGGAGCGTATCATTGAAATAATCTTATTGAGACGTAATGATTATTTAATTTGTTGTTAATGAGCTTATTGATAAAAAGTCAAATAATGACATAATAAAGCTTACATCTAATTTTAAATGTATCAAATCTACTTTTAATTTAGCTTTATCAACATCTAAAGATATAAAAATATAAATTAAACATTTAATAAAAGTACTTTAAGATGTTTCTTTTAGTAATAATTTAACTAACTAAACGTTAAAAAAAGAAAATCACAATGTATTAAAGCTCGCTATTATTAGCATAAAACTATGGATATAAAATTGAATATCTGACTAATTTTAATTATTTTTATCAGGTTATTATGAATAATTCTCAACCTAAATGGGCCTATAGTGATCGGTTTCGTCATACACATCCTTAGATTATAGGCCTATATACACGTATATACATATAATTAAGGCTGGCAGATAGTCGATCACCGACCATTGGAAGCCTTTAGTTGCAATTAAGACTGTAATTGAGAAAGGCGTGGGGTCGAGCAACTCCTTAACGGATAGCCGCACACAGAAATGCCTAATGGCCAAAGTCACGCCATCGGCGCCTGAGAACCATCCAAGCCTAACCGTATCCATTACCTTTGCCTTTGCTTTTCCTTGAACTTGAACGGAAAGAACTCGGATTAACTTTAACGAGCGATTACTAACCTTTTTCTAAACAATCATTCTCCTGGGAAAGAAGACCACCTCATTGAGATCGAGCCCTTTTTTCCACTTCTTCAACTATTATTCAAATAAATTGCTATAAACAGAAAAATCTATCCTGTTGTCTGTTTTCAGTAATTCGAAAATATATCATATTTAATAACATTTAAATTGATTTTATTGACGAATAACTGTTCAACATGTTCAAACATGTGAAAATCTTTAAACTATTTGACTTTTTAAGCATTCTATTAAATAAAATAGTACTTAAAAAAATTCAAATTTTCACATTAAACAACTAATTTATGTTCAAATTTTTTAAGGGTAGAGCTTATCTAATCATATAAAATTAACTTTTTCAGGAGTTCAATTTATTATTTTCTCATCTTTAATAAATAAATGTATAAGGAAAATTTGATAAAGATATCAAAAACTTTCACGTCATGTATCTTTATGTGAATTTTTATTAACGAAAGTAGGCCTGTAGCGAATTGGCTAACATCACATTTAACAAACTTATAGTTGCAAGTATTCGTGATCACTGGAGAGAAAAGTCTCCATAAATTAGTTTAAGCTCGGAGACAAGTTAACTGGTTGCATTCCTCTATGAGAAGACTTAAACGTTTTTATTCTCCTCCGACAACGAGTTATTCAGGTTGTGCCGCCTCGGGTGTCTAACTTGGCATAACTCTCGCGCTTCACGCCATCATTGACATACAATTCTTTCGGCGCCTCTTCCTTTACTAGCTTGTTTATTACGGTCCATCATTTCTTTATTCAAGTTATTTGTAAGATCCCATCTGGTACTTGACTTAACTCTATTCTACTTACTTCCGCTTTCTAATCGTGCACCATTCTTTTTCTGTTAGGCATTGTATTAAATATATAATAGACAGTAACTTTGTAACTTAATTCTATCCAAAATTCCACATAAATTTGGTTTATAAGCTAAAGAGTAGACTATCAACAGTCTATACTCTGACAAAATTTTACATCAAATATGATTTATAAGCTATAGAGTGAATTATTTACAATTTAAATCTTGGCATTTTTGTTCCCTTAGGCTCTGTATAGATTTTTTTTTATAAGAATGATTATTTCCTGGAATAATAAAATCTGAATGTGCTATACTAAGTCTCATAAAGAAAAAATAGAGATAACAAAAAATACTCATAACTGAAATAGGAAACGGCAGAAAGGAATTTGAGGTAAACAATCCTATTAAGAATATCCTAATTGTGGGTCTATATACTTTCTCTTTCCTTTATGGCATTAAAAATTTTATTGTCCGGAGCTAGTCTATACTTAAAATCACCTCCAAGTATTTTGAGGAAACGAATTTATGACAATCAATTGGTCGTCCATCTTTTTTTTTTCTGTACTTTAATGATCAGATATTGCCAAAAAAGTTTCTATAACCAATTCTTCCTATTTATTAGTGTCGATGACCCTACTGTTATTTTTACATAAAATCTGAATACTGTATAATCCTTCATAGGTTACATACAGGAACTAGGATCACGTAGGCTTATAGGAATACATAAGATCTGGGTATCAGTATTGATGATACTACAGTTTGCAGGATGCGAATATATCCTTACATAGGATTTGAATCTATCTTTTAATTTCTTCCACATTTGAAACTTGTAAGGATCAGTTATTGTATTCATATTCAATTTTATTTAAAAAATTACTTATCTTAAGAAAAAAAATTGACGTAATCTCGCATCAATAGGACAATTTTTATGTTAAAAATAATATAAAAAATTAATTTTATAAACGAAAATTTATACCGCTGGCCTTCAGCTGGCATATAAGCTTATCTGATGTATAAAAATGGATTTTCTGGATTATAATTCACATAAATTATACGTTATCGTATATGAAATATGGATATTTCACGGTAGATAGAGTAACAAATGACTAGGTATTAATGTCGTCATATATTAAATGCAACAAATTCATTGCATTGACACACATCAATGTGTCCATTCAGAAGCTTAATTGCCAAAATCTCATCATCGCAGCTGTAAAGCGTGACTTGTCGATTGAACACGTGGCCGATCATCCACTTCCATTTTTTACCTTCTTTTTATGACAATAACCACAAGTTACTTCTTCATTAATTTATATAATAATTGATATGAAACTGAAAATTGTTTTCTACGTGTCTACACAATAGTTATAACTGTTTTTCTTCCCTTTAATCTTTTCTGTTTTAAGACTGAATAGAAAGAAGTCAATGCAAAAAAATAGTTACTTTAATTTCATATCAGCTTTAAAGTCGAAAAATTTATAATTTATCATAATTTTTGCCTTTAATAAAACTTTATCAATGTTTAAAATGTCTTATAAAGAAAAAAGGGGTTGACAATGAATCGATCAATAAACCCTACTAAGTAAGTAAATAAGGAAAGAAGGATGGTTCTGATGATCCTTAATGGCGAGAAAACCATTTTGCAAATGGAAATTTAATGAAGTTGAACGAAAAGAGGTAAAGGCTCACTCGATTGTTTTTTACACCCACTAAATCGTAATCATTCCCCTAGTTGAATGAAGGTTTTTTTTTGTCTTGTTTACGAAATAACGTGTGATCGTGCCTATTCTTCTTCGACACGGATGCATGAGGAATAAATATTTTTGTATAATTAATAAGATAACTTTATACAGTACTAGGTGTGGTCAAGTATCTTTTTAACATTTATTAATTCATATAATCCCTTTGTATTAATAAGTTAATTTAGAATGAACTCGATATCGATTAAATTTTCAAATTAATAATTGATGAATTTGCATGAAAATATCTAAGAAATTTATTAAATATAATTAAAAATTCTTATATATTTTCTTTAATCCAATAAACTGCGCCTATAAAATTATAATTTTCCTAAGGTTAAAGGAAGTAATAGAAATCTGTTTTTGGACAGTTATAAAATACTATACTAAAATAATTTGCAAGAATTATAAGGACTATCACTTTAGCCCTCATAATTCGCGAATGTGGAGACCACGAAGCATACAGTGCCTCAATATCCATATAAAAAGACTTACTGTAAATCTCTTTAGTACTTCCTAAGGGTAGTATGTATATCTTTACATTTTCGAGTATGCCACTGGAAAAAATATTATATTTAATAAATAATTAATACAGGAAAAATAACCTTCGAAAGAAGAGTCAATTAGTTAAATTATAAATAACTTTATCCGTTGCTATTTTATAAGCATAACTTATGTCTAAAGTTCAGAAGAGGCGCATAAAGAACTATAATGCTTTATATCAAAATGGTAAAGATCTTTATTACTGAATATTAATGTCAACATTATAAATGTAGCCTATGAAGACAGCTTTAGAAGTGAAAAATCAATAAAGTCTCGATATAATGCTCTTCCAAACATTGTAAAGCGCCAGAGAAAAAATCGTCTCGAAAAGTATTGAATATAGAATCCTTCATTATCTGTGAATTGTTAAATGTCTTAAATCTTATATTTCAAATAGCATTATCACCGAATCAAATGATTTTCAATCCCCCCAACTCAAACTTATGAGTAAGACCTCATTACTACAAATAATTCTTATTGCTTGAATCTCTTCAATTTCAGAGGCAAGAAATAATGGTGATAATTTGAAGAACTATATTTATAATCATAGAAATAATAAATAATAAATTTGAAATTTATATCACAAATACATTTTGATTTATTAAGAAGTCAATGCTTCTTCTAAAAACCTCATCAAAATTACATTATTTAATGTTATAAATGTTTTTTTTTAATACATTGAGGTTTTATAATTATATTGACTACATTTTATTTTATTTTAAAAGCTGGGCATTTCTCTTCGTCTTAAATGACAAGTTATTCATGTCACGTGATCCTCTGTATAAGGCAATTAGGCAGATTTGTCGTAACACCTGTTTAAACGACATGATCAATTAGGCATTATTGTTTGGTCCGTGATAGTTACATTTTAATAAATTATACGAGTGAAGTGATTTAGTGAAGAGCAATCGTGACTGGACTATTGCATGAGCTTTATAAATGTTTTACTCGATTTATTTAATGTTTGCATTCATTGAAAATTAAAATTAAAATTAGATAATTACACAAAGTTAGTAATTTTCTTTCGTTTTATAATTAAGATTTTATAAATGTAAAAAGAAATAGGAAATATTTTTTTTTATTGTTTAAACTATGAAATCTTACAACAAGAGTGGAAAAAGTCAGTTTACCTAAAGTATAATACATGATTCTAATACATTTTAAAGAATAATAAATAAATCTCAATAAATTTAAATATAATTTATCTGGAATCATGTTCAAATATGATCCATTGTGTATGGTTCTCAAGACAAGATTCCTGCAAACCATTGATTATAAAGTCCGAGGTTCATAGGAGTATTTTATGCCTTGATAATAATGGATCACATCCGTGGTTTATAGGAATCTCTATGTAACATAATCGTATGCAGTTAAATCTGACGATTGAAGTGGGCATTCAATTTTCTCACAATGTTTCATCCATGTAGAGAATGATGAGTCTAAGAATCACGAAATTCATGTTTATAGTATCATGAAGCATGATTTTATTACCAAAAACTAAATAAACAAGAAGACAATCACGTTGTTTAATTTGTTAAGTATTTATCCGCGAAGAGTTGTTTAAAATAACTCTTTAGAAGAGTTGAATAAAGAGTTGCTTGCCTTTTTGTGGTCTCCAAATCTCGTGGCTTCTCTTGATACAGCTCTATCATTGATGATTCCACACATAACATAATCGCATAAAGTTAAAGCTAACAATCGAGATGGGCATTCAATTACTTCTCGATGTTCTATCCATTTAAAGGATATTTAGTTCAAAAAATTACAAACATGTGTATAATATGGTGATGCTTCATCTGGTTGCAAAAAAATACAAAATAAAGAACAAACGACAAAACTAAGAAAAGAGAGTACTGTACTGTATACTGTACCTAAGCAAAATTTTTTGGCACGTGTAGGTATATTTGTTGTAAAATAACTTTAACCCACCCCGCATTTAAGACTAGTATATAGTAATTGACTTATTTTTGAGACAAACCGTTTATGTTATTGATAAAAAAAAACTTATAAAAAGTTACATTAGTTTCTTAATGTACAGTACCAGTCGACCCCCCTATAACACTGTTGATAATTCCGTTTTATATGAATTCCATGTTGTACGAGTCACTTAGATTTTACAAATACGTGAGCCGGGCTGTGAACGGCTCACGTATTTGTAAAATCTAAGTGACTCGTACAACATGGAATTCATATAAAACGGAATTATCAACAGTGTTATAGGGGGGTCGACTGT
>NW_019384632.1:182267-264250 GCF_000671375.1 Centruroides sculpturatus
AAAAATGTTTTAAAAAATTCAAAAAATTATAATATTAATTTAATTAGATGCTTTGTATACGCAGAGGCATCCAAAGGGAATGCAAAAGGAACAAATTTCTCTGGATCCCGAGGAACTAGTGGCCCCTGTAATATGTTTTTTTTTTTTTCCTTTTATTTTAATGTAATAATTTAATTTGCTATAGGATTTCCAATATATATATGTTTTCTTAGGCCCCCGTTATCCTCTGTGCGGATCGAATGAAGAGGATTCAGGAGTATATTTGGCCCGGCTTCCGAATACATTACAAACTCTGACATAACAAATTCTAATCTAAATAACCTGCAGAACCTTCTAAAAATATATATAACCTATTCTTATCTGTTCTATTGATTTTATTCCTATATTTCTGTAGTTACGCGAGAGCGGAGGTTCTATATTTGTGGAGTGATCCGCATCCCATCAAGCATCTTTCAGTTCTTCAATTCTAATAATGATGAATGATTAGGCCTACTAAACTTTTAGGTCTTTCAATTTCTTTTTTGATTATATAAATTTTATTTACTAATTAAATAATAAAAAATAGCAATAAACAAACAGATATAACATTTATTTTTAAACGAGAAAAAGTATATATAATTTGAATTGAGGTATATGTATACATGTATACTGTACGGTATATAGCATGCATACATTGAATTAACAATGCTAGATGATTGTAGTATGGAAAAATTAAAAATTAAAATTAAAAAAAACATATTTATGTAAATATACAGTTCTTTGTTACATTTATCAGAGAAAATGTCTAAACAATAAAACCTTTTAACAGTTTATCTAAAAGATTTTTAAAGAAGAATGCTTGCAGGTTTTGTACGCAAACATTAAAAATATTACTAATAATAAGAAAAAAGGGAATAGGAAGAGATGAAAGAAGAAAAGAAGAAGAGAGAAGAAGGAAGAAGGGGAATGAGAAAATTAAAGAAGAGGAGGAGAAGGAGCTGAAGAAAGAAGAGAAAAAGAAGGAAGAAGAAGAGAAAGACAAATATCGTATTATTTAAAAATATCTCACTAAATTATTTATTTGTTCTTAATATTCACTATGCATACACCACGATTTGACATTTTTTTAAAAATTTAATTAAATTCTAATGGTTAAATATATTCTTTTCAATGATGTGCACAAATGAATGGTTAATTAATCGCGTTTTTTTTATATTTTTCTGTATAATTCAAAAAGAATATTCAGTTATTTAGTAAATCCAGCGATTCAGACAGAAGAAAGTGAAACAAAAACTTCAATCTCTCCAAAATCATTTAAGTAATGTAAAAAGTTTATGAATTATTAGCCATTTGTTACTATAATCAACCTATCAATAAATACTCCACAAGCAATATTTAGAAAAATTCATTAAATATGCAGATATATTTTAGCACAAAATATTATAAATAATATATTGTTATATTGTGAAAGTATAAGTTAAAAATTGAATAATCACAATAATAAATTCAATAACAATGCGTACACGCTTGTGGCGCCATCTTTCGATAGTAAATATAATTTATAATTATTTCATTTTAACTTTTTCCGTCCGTGGACACTAAGAGGGCCTCTTTTAGCAAGCTCATTATGGGTTCGACCAGGCCCACAATGAGGCGGCCGGAACCCGACATATCCGGATGAACTGTCGAAAAATTCCCGAAGATTTTCCGACCGTCCGGATTTGATTCCGGGTCCCTCAGAATGGTAGGCTGCCACCTTGACCGCTCGACCATCCGGCCGCATATTTTGGGCAATCTAAGTTGTGAGTGTCGTGTCTACCTGATCGGGGCGATATCTGCATCTGATAATTAGAGGTGGGCGATCCAGTTCCATTGCTAGAACCGAAACTGTTGGAACTGATCCGGGTGCGGAACTATTCCAACAGTTCCAGTCCAGTTCAACTGTAGCTTAACGGTCCGTCGGAACCGTTAAGTTAAGCCGTTCCTAGGAATCATTAGGTAACGTCGGAATTGCTTAGTCTGTTGGACTAGACGGTCCCGCATTGGTTTTATATAGGATATGAAATTTTTCTTTCTATTCTTTGTTTTTTGATCGATCTGCTCCAAATTATTCTTGTTTAATTATCTCGGAAGCTGAGGAAAATATACTGTAGACTATCACGAAACCTTGATACCTTACCCCTTCCCTGATTTCATCCCCCTTATTAACTCCTAAACCCTTTGTCCGATCCGCACCAAATTTTTCATACTTATTCGTTAGAACTGAGGAAAATATAGAAATGAAATTTGAAGTCCCCACTCTTCCCCTAATTTAATCTCTTCGACACCGCGATAAACAAAAAGAAAAAATTGTAAGCAAAATAACCAATTTCTTCAACGAGTATCAAGATCCGTATACAATTGTTATTAAGATTGAGGATTATTCACAAAGAGTGTGGCACTCTATTCGGATACAATCACACAAGGAGCAAAGCAACTAACTGTTTTAGAAGTTTTTTATTGCCTTTAGTTTGTCGAGGATGCATTTCGGGCCAGACCTTTATCAGTTTGACCTGTTTTGATATTAAAACATATTTTTAATTGATATACTTTTGTAATACATAACTATAAAATAAATACATTCGTTTACATACAGAATCGTTAGACTTGCAACAAATTTAAATAAGAAATGCTACTATATAAATGGTTGAAATCAAACAAAGCAATTTACCTGTAATTAAATCTAAAAAACAAAAGTGAAGGATAAAAAAAAATAAGTTATAAACAATTGTAACTGCAGGACGAATTGTAAACTAAGGAAGTAAGACTGTAACTGTAGCAGGGAGCTTAAAATAGAGTAATCTTTATAAAACTTATATATATATATTAAATAATTTTAACGCTTAAATTTATTAAACTCTAACTCATTATTAGTTTCTCACTCAATTCATTCGTATTCGTGTATAGAATTAAGCGTAGTGACTCGGGTCACTACGCTTAATTCTATCAGTTCTTCTCCTTTTCACCTCTTGACACTTCCTTTAAAGTCAACTACGACCTGGACATCATTTAACATCAATTTTTAATATTCTAAGAACGTATATACACCTTGTTAATGTTGCTAATCTGTTAGAAAATTCACAGATATTTCGTCTTTATAATTGTCGAAATGGTTGCCTTTAGGCTTCTTAAGTGAGGATATAATTATTGCAAATGTATTATTATCATTTTTTGGATTTTTTTTTCTTCTTCTTCTTCTTCATCTCTCACTCCCCTCTGTAGAGTAAAAGAGCTTATTATGTTAACATTTGGCAGAACTTACCTGAGAAGCGGAGTGGGTGGATCTTCAGGTTTCTCTTCATCCCGCCTCCTCACGAAGCGTCCCGAGTAAATTAGTTGGTTGGAAGAGGAACCAATGGAATAACAACCAACCATTTTGTTCCACTGTTGACCTTCTGGCCCCAGGTGTAATATACTCCGACTGAAAGGGGGCGAGAGGTGAATCATGTTTTTGGTGTAATCTGCACTTAACTGGTTCTTTTCCTCACGAAATAATGTTATAAGGTCTTTGAACTTTAGTTTCACTTAGATTTATAAAACAATTAACGCTCTTCAATTTAAATTCGTACTTCACCCTTAAAAAAATCTGTTATAAAATTGAATTTTTTAAAAATTAATTTTTTTCAATAAGTCTAATTAATGTTAATTTTTTTTTCTTCAGTAAAATTATAAAAAAAAGTCAATAGAAATTAATTAATTTCAGGCAAAATATGATGCAATTTGGCCTCTCTAATTCGTTAAAAATGTAACAATTCAATAGAAAAACAGTTTGTATAACGTTCTTTTAAGTGAATTGAATAACAATTCAATTGTTGTATTCAAAAAATATTCACCTTGCAGATAGTTTTGTATTGTAAAAATACCAAAAAACAGGTTTTCATAAGTTCTACTTCACACCAGTTATGCATAAACTAGTATGAACTATCAAACAAGAATGGGATTAAAGTAAGAATATCCGTTAATAAATAATATAAAAGTATAAAAAGTTTACATAAAATATTCTTTAAGTAATAAAAATATGTTATTTTACATAAAAAAAAGGTATATCAACTAGTATTCTACTAGTTTAACAGTATTAAATTGAAAATTTTCTATAAAATAGACTTAAAACAACACTAATATATTGTTATACCTCTATATAATAACTATAGAGGTAACTTATATCTAAAGGGCCGTGAGAGGGGAGCTGGAAATTTTTCCCCGGGCGCAAATAAAACTTAAGAGCCCTTAGTGATTCCTATCCTTATAAATTGATTTCACTTTTTAAGTTAATAAAGAAACGTCTTACGTGTTTTATTTATTTTAAAAAATGGCTACTAAAAGATAATAGGGGCCTGCTCTAACTTCGCATCCGTACGGTTCTGTTTATCTATAATATAGGCCTATATTATAGTATATTTATGGCGTATAAAATAATGTGAATAATGCAAAATTTCTATTAAATATGTTTTATTATCTTGGCGTTATAAGTATAAATTACTTATAGAAAGTGAGAGGTATTGATAAATTTAACGACATGAAAGAAAAATATTGAAAAATATAATGTTTCGTTGAGTTAATTGAGTAATTGCACGATGCATTTCGAGTTGACAAGTTGTTGGGTCTTGATCAGATTATCAGTCGGTGAAGAAAAACCTTTATTCCCTAAAGAAAGGAAATTCAGCGAGAACCTGACAAAATCTTTTGCCAAATCTGCTTAATTGACAGAATAATGGACACGTCACGAGACAGGAGGGATGAAGAATTTTTTGGGTGGCTCTACTGTTGACTGGGTGTCATACAACAACGATGCCTATAGGCTGATTAGAATATATTTAAAGTTTATTTTGTAATTAGTCAGACAAGTTAGATGTTTATTACTATTAAAAAGTGTGTTAAATAATAATTTTTAGAATACTTTTCGATTAAAGTAATATAATTTTTAGAAAATTCTTAAAAGATTCTTTCATCCTTAAGCACTTAAGTCTAATTAGAATTTTATAGTTAGAGAATATAAAAATTACAAACGAACTTTAAGTACTTTCTGGGGCTACCAAAAATCATTGTGTTGCGATAATTCCTGGTCGTGTTTCATGAAGAAAAATGTGTTTTTGTCGGTCGTTATTAATAACATGGAAGAGTAAATCGATGAGGGCTCCAGCCAATTGTGGAGAGTCTCGGAGGGCAGAGGTGACAAATTAGCTGGAGCCAGATGTTGACTGGGTTGATCCGGTCTGATTACTGGGAGCAGAGAAACTTCGGGTTTTCATTTCGTCAACAATTCTCCCTCAAGATCGCAGCTTAAATGGATTAAATCTGCATATTGCCTATCAGTTACCTCCATCATCCTTCTTCGTCCTCTTTTATCTTTCATTATAGAGAATTTTATTAAAATTTTTATCGAAATGAAATGCGTTCGTTCTCGATATAGCCTATTTCACACCTTCTGACCACTTATGAGTCGGGAAAACCTTGACAAAGAGAATTCCACTGTATAAATGATGTTCTATTTGTGTTTTTCTTCTTTAAATCCTTTCAAAACAAAGAAAATTCACTCTTCTTACTATATAAGACTTTGAATCTGTATCAGCATTGTGTATGACCTTTCAAATTTATTGAATTCCAAGTAAATATTGTTGTACACAAACATAAAATCAAAATTTAGTATATATTTAAGTACAAATAATAATAATTTTATAAAAAAAAAAGATATACGAATAAAACACTTATTAGATATAATTGAAGGATAAAAAAAAATAAGTTATAAACAATTGTAACTGCAGGACGAATTGTAAACTAAGGAAGTAAGACTGTAACTGTAGAATTTACTGTAAAGAAAAAAGGCTAAACAATATAAACAATTTTTAAAATTAATGAAAATAAAGTTTTAGTTCATAAATTTTCATAGACATAGAATCTAAAGTCAACGATCTCTTAGATCTAACCCCCCCTTTTTTTTTGTTCTAGAATTAAAGGATATAAGAATATACCTAATTAAATTATCTCAGGAATGACGTGTTTCATTATCTAATTCTCTAACAGGACTTAGGCCTTAACACCTTTCTTAATTTCGATCTAAGGCGGATTTTCATTTTAATTTATTAATGACTGAGCCAACGCCCTTAAGTAAGAATTCAATAACCTCACAATGTCATTCATCAATCATAAATTATCATAATAATACAAATATCAATAAATATTCCCCGCTACCATTTTATATAAATATTTATTTATTATTAACTTAAATTATTTTATAAATATTCTTAGCATTTAACGGTAAGGTTACTGTTAAGAAGTTACTAAATCTCTTGTTAAACTTTATATCAAAATATAACATACTTGAAGTTTTAAAAAGTACAATATAAACTTATATATTAACCCCCTAAACATAATTTTTTTAAATAATTTATTAATATAAGACCTATATTATTATTATCACGAAGGTAGGCCTATTATAACCTACTACTAATACCGGTATTAATGCACACTAAACACGTTAGTGTGCTGTTATTATATAGTCTATAAAAAGTCTCTATGTGAAGTACTGTACTTAATATTGCTGTTTTCTATAATATTGACTAAACTCTAATGTCTCTACATCCGGAAGAATGTCATACAACATAATAGATTTTTCCATGACTAGTCTGTCGTGTTATATGAATATTGCTCTCTTCCACAGGTGTCATAAGACATAATTGTGGAAGAGTAAAGGCGTAATGAATACATTATCTATTTTCCACGGGTATTTTATTCCTTGAGAGCATACAATTACTACTATTGTTTCTATTATTATAAATTTTGAGAATATATATATATATATATTTTCTGTTTTATCTACAAATAAATAAAACTTAATTTGTAAATTTTTACATCCAAAGTCATCCGTATTTGTAATTTTAATGATTTAACTTCGTTATCAGTAGAAAAACAGCTTTATTTTCTTATTTTTTCCCCCACTTATAAATGACTTGTATACTTTACAGATAATAAGTAGAATTAATATGTACTTTCAGTGCTTTATCTAAACACAGATAAAGCAATAAACAAGCGCAAAATAGCTCACTAACTGGTTAAAATATTTACTGCAAGATCTTTCAGAGTGTCTAAATTAATATCTGTCAATTGAAACGGGTGTTAAGAAGAGTCTAAATGCTGCAGGCTATCAGATAGAAGAAGAAGAAGAAGAAGAAGAAGAAGGGAGGAAAAAGAAAATCTATATAACTATAGACGTGTCTCCTTTTTTTTATCAGTATACTCGAACCTTTTTAAATAGACTTTTATCCGAAAATTAGTGAAGAGGAAAACTGAATATTGATAAAAAATAAAAAGGTTGATATCTTTTATCGAGGTATCTTCTAATGATATGATCGAAGTTATATGAAGAGACGGGATGAATTGTTGGAACGTAAAAAGAGAAAAGTGCAGTGTGGCCCGTCCGTCTACTACTGTCAAAATGCGATCACGTCAAACTATAATTGATAATGAAGTCGAATGGAGATAAGAATATTATAGATGATGTCCCTATTGGTTTCACAATATTCTTTAAATAGTCTATAATATATAACGTATGATTGTAATTTAATAATATTTAATATAATTTATACTTTATTATAAGTTATAATGTCAATTTTTATTATTAATTATGAATATAATTGTCACTTTTCACAGTAAAGTATGATAAGTAATTAAAACCATTTATTATTTTAACTGTAATTACATATTATCTGTAAGGAATAATGTCAATATTAATGACAATTACTTAGGATCATATTTGTATCTTAAGAAATCTTAATCCTTCGTAATTTTAAGTATTGTACAGTACAAGTGTATGAAGGGTGGCTCAAAAGTCAGTTAACAATGTTTTATTTCTGTTTGTATCAGGTATACATGTGTATATTAATCATAAACTGCATTTATCTGTGTCACTTATAAATTGTTTAAATAAGAGAAATTTAATATATACCATGGTTAATTGATTTTTAAGCCATCCTGTATTTTTAAGGAGCATACGGACGTGAAGGAGAAGAGAATTGAAATCTATAAATGACTACTCATCATATTTTAATCATACAGGTGTTTCTGTAGAAACTTTGGCCATTTAACTGCCCAATTTTTTCCAGACTACACTGAAACAACCGAATCAAACCAACGAAAAAGTAAGTAAGTTACTTGCAAGGACGACTGTAGTACGTGAGAAGCTTGAAGATCGAGACGAATTCGTTAAAAATAATATTTTGACCCCTAAAGGGTAATTGGAGAAAATGGAAGAAGATAAGTATCAGACGCCGCCAATGACAGCCTTATATAAATTTTCTTTAAATGTCTGTTGGCATTTCTTTCCATTCGGAAAGAGACCGGATCGATTGTTAAATGTCCCAAAATATCGTAGTTTTGACGATTGACAACTGGTGAAATATACCTGGTTGCAACACAGGTGTTCTCCCTCGGGTGGTGTTTACCTGTCCAATTTCATCCATTTGACGCCGCTCGCATGTCAAGACATTTCACCCGCTGACGACCGATATCGAGTCGTAGCAAAGATAACTTAGATGTGTCACAATTCTGCACAAATGACAAAAGATATAGGCGCTTGATGTGTCGTTATTCGTTTCCAATTTCCTTAATTCTATTATACCCGGTTACTTAATAAAAAATGTTTTCTTTTCTTTTCTTTTCTTTAAGAAGAGATTTTCTCCTTCTTCCAAATATAAATTATTAGAATATCTCGTTATTTGTTGACCGAATTAAACACAACTTAACATGTTGTTGCTCCTTTAGCATAAGAACATGGCATTGAGTAGGATTTTGAGCAAAGTGTTACAATAAAATAGTTAAATGATATAAAATAGATTATAGAGATGTTAATTTTATCAAAATATTGTACACTTTCAGTGAATTTTATGTCATTTTTGTAGTAAAGAAAATATAAAAATGGCATCGAAATACAACTATTCAGCTTACGTAGCATTTTAACACTACAAAATATCATATACTATGTTCATTAACAAGTAGATATAATTTTTTTTTTTTTAAATTTAAACTTAATCACCGAATAAAACATCCTTATTTTAATGAGCACGTGATGCTCATTAAAATAAGTGTTTTATTCTTTAAAGCACGTGATGTTCATCGCGTGCTTTAAAGAATGATTTATAGAAAACTTAAAGAATTAATTAAGACATAAATATAAAATACTCAACAATTTTATTGCTATAAAGTTCTTTATTTAAAAATTCATTCGATATTTTTATTTAGAAATGAAAGAGAATCGTTTATCAACTGCCGACTTGAAATGTCTAATCGCTCTTTTTGATCGCATTTCTCTCCTTTTATAATTGAAGACATAGAAAATTTATTGTCACTTATTGTAACGATAATGACTTGTCAACTTGTCAGGTGTCGGAGGATTAAATAGAACGTCTCAATGTCATCACTTGATTTGTTTTGATTGTTTTAAAATTTAACTTGGGTTTAAATTGACATTTTGAATGAAATAAATTTATAAATAACTCGGCACATTCTAAATTTCGTTCTACATTAATAGAAAAATTATTATTCTAAACATTCATTTTCTTATTATGCCTCTTGTAGAAGAATACGTATCGGGCCTTAATCTTCAAAGGTCCTATTGTGTTTTATAGTAAAGCTATGGCTTAACAAATGCGGGCCTTCATATATTACGAAGCACATGACTAATATTAATACATTTATATTGATATGTAGGAATTTTATAAAAGTATTATTTTGGATATTTATCTTATTTTCCTATAATGGCTTCCTACAGAAATATATCTATCGTAAGCTGTGAAATAAAAACCTAAAAGTAAATGCCCATAGTTAAGCTATAATGTTAGCTTCATAGTTTTAGAGTATAGATTAATAAATTATTTTCTTCCCATTCTTTGAGTTATAAAGTTTTTAAAATCGTAAAGATCTCTTCCATTAACTTATTCTGTTTAAATAATATACGTGGTTTATTCTAAGTAATTTAAAAAAAAAAAAAAAAATGTTATTAACTTACTTGAAATACATCAAAGCACACGATAAGAAACATATAGAAAACTGAACCTCATATAAGAATTTCCCGACAGACTGATCTCATAGTGGGGAGGGTCACTAGCACAGTTTATCTCAGATTTATGAGTCTTTACCATAGGACCCTAAAATCACGTGTTCTCCTGCGGGCTTCCATAGTAAGAAAATAAAATAAATGCCCCCAAAAATACTTTTTATTTCTGAATTTATTTAAGTTTCTTCTTAAATCCTCGCTCATATATTTTGAGGCAAGCAATTTAGAGATGTACCAGTAAATTTTACTCTTATATGTGTCTAAGAGAATTCTTTATATCAAAGTGGATACGTTTCGAACATCTTTCACAAAAAAATTAATTAATTACTATTATATTACTAAGATTTAACCACCTCGTTCGTTGTTTGTTGTACGGTACTTCGTTTACGCATTGTTGCATTGTATCACGCCTTTTTAATGTTATTGTCTTCAATACAATTTTAAATGATTTTTTTATGTTGCGTACAGGCATACAGACTACCTGATTGTTTTTTTTTTTTTTTTATTACTTTATCGCTAGCGAAACCGTTCTTTGTAATTAGTCGTCGACAGGTCAATCACGGCTTTCTGAAGATGTTTGCGATGAATTTTATAAATTTTTCAGAAAATTAGTATAAATATTAGAAAAATATCATTGTAAATTTATAGTCTTATTTTTATTCTTGCATTATGTATAATTAAATACTGCGTACAAAATAAATATTTCGAAAAATAGACGCATATAAGCGTATACAGTATAAGTACTTGGTCAGCAAACACTGTTAAAAAAATGTATTTTCTATAATTATAAGTGAGGAATTTTAATTAAAAAAAATATACAATAATTTGAATGATAATATAGGCATTTAAGCTTATAATTACTTTAACATTAATAGAATAATTTAAAGGGTAAGAATTAATTTATAAATTATGTATAGTCTACTAATGACGAGTATTTGAGCAGCGAGATTGTTGAAAAAAAAAGCTTAATTTTTTCTAGTAAAAAAGACAGATTTGAATTTTAAAAAATACATAAATAATATAAACAATAATACAATAGAATCTAATCCCAACAACAGTCATGCAATCTCCGAACCTCCGATATTTTATTATTCGGAGATTAACTGTATCAGAATTTAAATCTATAATTAATTTAATTATTTAAATGTTTAAAAAATGTTTTAAAAAATTCAAAAAATTATAATATTAATTTAATTAGATGCTTTGTATACGCAGAGGCATCCAAAGGGAATGCAAAAGGAACAAATTTCTCTGGATCCCGAGGAACTAGTGGCCCCTGTAATATGTTTTTTTTTTTTTCCTTTTATTTTAATGTAATAATTTAATTTGCTATAGGATTTCCAATATATATATGTTTTCTTAGGCCCCCGTTATCCTCTGTGCGGATCGAATGAAGAGGATTCAGGAGTATATTTGGCCCGGCTTCCGAATACATTACAAACTCTGACATAACAAATTCTAATCTAAATAACCTGCAGAACCTTCTAAAAATATATATAACCTATTCTTATCTGTTCTATTGATTTTATTCCTATATTTCTGTAGTTACGCGAGAGCGGAGGTTCTATATTTGTGGAGTGATCCGCATCCCATCAAGCATCTTTCAGTTCTTCAATTCTAATAATGATGAATGATTAGGCCTACTAAACTTTTAGGTCTTTCAATTTCTTTTTTGATTATATAAATTTTATTTACTAATTAAATAATAAAAAATAGCAATAAACAAACAGATATAACATTTATTTTTAAACGAGAAAAAGTATATATAATTTGAATTGAGGTATATGTATACATGTATACTGTACGGTATATAGCATGCATACATTGAATTATCAATGCTAGATGATTGTAGTATGGAAAAATTAAAAATTAAAATTAAAAAAAACATATTTATGTAAATATACAGTTCTTTGTTACATTTATCAGAGAAAATGTCTAAACAATAAAACCTTTTAACAGTTTATCTAAAAGATTTTTAAAGAAGAATGCTTGCAGGTTTTGTACGCAAACATTAAAAATATTACTAATAATAAGAAAAAAGGGAATAGGAAGAGATGAAAGAAGAAAAGAAGAAGAGAGAAGAAGGAAGAAGGGGAATGAGAAAATTAAAGAAGAGGAGGAGAAGGAGCTGAAGAAAGAAGAGAAAAAGAAGGAAGAAGAAGAGAAAGACAAATATCGTATTATTTAAAAATATCTCACTAAATTATTTATTTGTTCTTAATATTCACTATGCATACACCACGATTTGACATTTTTTTAAAAATTTAATTAAATTCTAATGGTTAAATATATTCTTTTCAATGATGTGCACAAATGAATGGTTAATTAATCGCGTTTTTTTTATATTTTTCTGTATAATTCAAAAAGAATATTCAGTTATTTAGTAAATCCAGCGATTCAGACAGAAGAAAGTGAAACAAAAACTTCAATCTCTCCAAAATCATTTAAGTAATGTAAAAAGTTTATGAATTATTAGCCATTTGTTACTATAATCAACCTATCAATAAATACTCCACAAGCAATATTTAGAAAAATTCATTAAATATGCAGATATATTTTAGCACAAAATATTATAAATAATATATTGTTATATTGTGAAAGTATAAGTTAAAAATTGAATAATCACAATAATAAATTCAATAACAATGCGTACACGCTTGTGGCGCCATCTTTCGATAGTAAATATAATTTATAATTATTTCATTTTAACTTTTTCCGTCCGTGGACACTAAGAGGGCCTCTTTTAGCAAGCTCATTATGGGTTCGACCAGGCCCACAATGAGGCGGCCGGAACCCGACATATCCGGATGAACTGTCGAAAAATTCCCGAAGATTTTCCGACCGTCCGGATTTGATTCCGGGTCCCTCAGAATGGTAGGCTGCCACCTTGACCGCTCGACCATCCGGCCGCATATTTTGGGCAATCTAAGTTGTGAGTGTCGTGTCTACCTGATCGGGGCGATATCTGCATCTGATAATTAGAGGTGGGCGATCCAGTTCCATTGCTAGAACCGAAACTGTTGGAACTGATCCGGGTGCGGAACTATTCCAACAGTTCCAGTCCAGTTCAACTGTAGCTTAACGGTCCGTCGGAACCGTTAAGTTAAGCCGTTCCTAGGAATCATTAGGTAACGTCGGAATTGCTTAGTCTGTTGGACTAGACGGTCCCGCATTGGTTTTATATAGGATATGAAATTTTTCTTTCTATTCTTTGTTTTTTGATCGATCTGCTCCAAATTATTCTTGTTTAATTATCTCGGAAGCTGAGGAAAATATACTGTAGACTATCACGAAACCTTGATACCTTACCCCTTCCCTGATTTCATCCCCCTTATTAACTCCTAAACCCTTTGTCCGATCCGCACCAAATTTTTCATACTTATTCGTTAGAACTGAGGAAAATATAGAAATGAAATTTGAAGTCCCCACTCTTCCCCTAATTTAATCTCTTCGACACCGCGATAAACAAAAAGAAAAAATTGTAAGCAAAATAACCAATTTCTTCAACGAGTATCAAGATCCGTATACAATTGTTATTAAGATTGAGGCTTATTCACAAAGAGTGTGGCACTCTATTCGGATACAATCACACAAGGAGCAAAGCAACTAACTGTTTTAGAAGTTTTTTATTGCCTTTAGTTTGTCGAGGATGCATTTCGGGCCAGACCTTTATCAGTTTGACCTGTTTTGATATTAAAACATATTTTTAATTGATATACTTTTGTAATACATAACTATAAAATAAATACATTCGTTTACATACAGAATCGTTAGACTTGCAACAAATTTAAATAAGAAATGCTACTATATAAATGGTTGAAATCAAACAAAGCAATTTACCTGTAATTAAATCTAAAAAACAAAAGTGTTCATACTTATTTACTTTTAGCTGTACTTACAATCATGGGGTTAAAATTATATTGGGTAAATAAATTAAATCAACTAAACCGAAAAATAAAAATAAAAGAGAATTAAAACCTTTTTTTATAAGGGTAAATTTAAAATGTGTAATTTTTAAAACTTAAAAATTTTAAATTATACCTAATAAAAGGGTGCGATACATCTAAACAACACACAAACCATGCTGATTACAGTATAGAAGGGTGATTGTACTGTACCAATGATCTAGATTCTAGAATATACTATATAGAGTGACTGTAGCGGCGTCATGGTGAAAGAAAAGTGAATATATGTTCGCCATTTTCCTTTTAGTCAAGGGAGCGTGCCATTTGTGTTGTGTAAAGGCAACCAGCTAGAATATTCTAACTCGTTGTGTTAAAACTGTGCAAAGGAAAGGAAGTTTTAACCCTTAACTGAGATGGTGCGAATCAACATGACCCTACTTAGTTTTTTTTAACTTTGAAAGTAAATAATACGACATTTCTTTCTTTAACCGTTTATATAAACGTTTCGAAACAAAACAAAATATCCTGTATCGATAAGTTAAACGCATTTCTAAACATTCTTAATTTTACTTTTCCGACTGTTATCTTCTAACATAAATGAGGATGTTTGTTTGTTTGCTATACACTCCTAGGCTGTTCGACCAATTGCTACGAAACTCGGCAATTACGTTTTACATTCTTCTAACTTAGATAATATCGTATATCCCACCCCAAAATATTTATTGAATTTTTATAAATCAATTAATTTCTATCTACATTCAATTTGCTGATTTACACATAGCGCCATCTATTGGCAAAAACTTAACAAAATCATAAACTAAATATAATTCTTACAGAAAAAGATATAATTAAAAAAAAAATGTATATTACACTCAATTACTGCGACAGGTAGCATATAGCTCTTGTCACTCGGATTTTTTCATTTCTGAACGATATTTTCTTAATAAGTGCCCCCAGTAGCCGAATGGATAAAACCATCGAACATCGGTAGTCAGTCTGTCCTGGGGATTTGGGCATGGCCAACCCGTTGGCCATGTGAAGTTTTCTGGGTTTTCTTCATATTGGTAACACCTAAATAGGGGCCAGCTTTACATTAGTCTTCCCGGGATCGATCTGCCTTGATAGAGCAAATATTAATACTATTTTTAAAATATATAACTATATGAACCATTTTTTAAAATAAATTGTGATTAATATCTTATGTTAACAAAAGTGTGAACCAGTTAGATATAAACTAATTAGTGCAAAGTATTAGAGTTAGTGAAACAATAACATTCTTAAAGGTTTGTTTGCGAAAGATGTTTGTGATATTGTAAATACTGTATATGTTATAAAAAAACAAAGTTAAAACTTTAAGATATATAATGAGTATTTAATAGTTTTGTTCAAAGATATCTAAATGAATCATTCTGGACTAATATATTGTATTAACAAACATTGCCCTTGTAACAGGCGAAAGCCTTATACGCTTAATAAATTGAATTGAATTGAATTGCATATGTGTAAATGCAGTCCTGCTACTCTAAAATATATATTAATATAAATTTTATATTAAAATTGACTTTACTACAAAATATAAACAAAATCTAAATTTATTTTCTATAAAACAAATACACAATTGTAATAACTTCCCATACATAAAAATTTTCTGATATTGTGGAACAAACATAACTATTGTTATTAATGCACAAACATTTTCTCATTACTGTTTTTACAAAATTTTACAACCATTTTTTATTTTAATCTCATGAAAACATAAATATAGTCAACTGACTATAAATAATTACGTCTTCCACTTTTGAGGAAGATTACGCTCAGAAAATTATATTTTCTTGATTTATGAAATCAAAATGAAGACAGATCATCATAATCAATAGTACAATTATTATTAGCATCACTGTTTTGGATGCATTTTGAGATAGAAAAACCATCATTAAAAATTCTTTTGACTAAATTGCACCTCAAAATTTCAGAATTTGATCAAGACACTACCAGCAACATGTGACTAATATGTTCAATATCAACTCATTCTCAACTGTACTCTTGTTAAAATATAAGATTTCCATTTCTTCTAATGCATCTGAAGTTATTGTAATTAATAATTTTATATTGATCTAGGAGACAACACATATAAACTATTTTTAATAATCAACAAAATGAGAAGCAAGATTTTATCTCATTTCAGAACATATTTAAAATGAGATTTTATTTCCAACTGCAACCTACAATTTCAAATATTGACAACTACAGTAAATTATTTATTGTAATTTTGTCAAGACATTGTAATTATTGCACTAAATATGACAGAATGTTAATTGCTAAATATTCCAGAATTTGTTACCACTCCACTGATCTTTGCCATTATTAACTAAATCTGAAACAAAGTTTAAACTGTATATTATGGGTATAGTACCCATATAGTATATAGTATAGTACCCATAAACTGTATGGGTGTAATTAAAACAATTTGTTTTATTACTGTATTACTTTAAATTTAAGATGCATTTTTTGCTTCTTCTGAACTTAAAGTTGGAGCAAAATGTCCAGATGGTCAAGATCAGCCAATCCTCTTTGGACTTTAGGTTAATCCAGACAATCGAAAATTCTCAGAAATTTTTGAGAATAGTCTGTCCCAAATTTGTTGAACCCATCCTTCACCACTCCATTGCACCATGCTGGTCCTGGCTGAGATCCTCAGTGAAAGCCTTCTTAGTGCCCACATGTCAGAGAGTCAAAAAATATTAAAAGTTGGGACAAATCTTAAATTTAAGACTTACTTCTAATTAATTATTCACGTTTTCCTGAAAATTTCTTTTTAAAAATGGGATAAGTCTTATATTTGAAGTGATACAGTATTATAATTACTATTGTTATTAGAAAAAAAATTACATTTCCTTTTGCAATTTTGAAATTTATTCATCTAAATTATTTAAAAGTTATTACCAAGATGTTTTACATTTTTATTTATATGTCTTTTGAATATATAGCATCTTGACTAGGCATTTATCACAAAATTTATTTTTATTAATAATTACAAAAATCAGTGAAGTTCGAATAAAAATTTTCAACATCTTATAAAATAATATATTATTCTATTTTTATAATTATAAAATGTTTAATATGATTTCTAAATTTGAATTCTCTTTAAAGATTTTTATCCTATTAAAACATTTTTTATTTTTATTAAATTAACATTTTATGTTGAAAGAGAGAGTATGTAAATGTATGCAAATAAAAATTGTGCTAATCTTACATAATTCAAACTTTAAATGAATTGCAGTAGAGCATCGATTTTTTAGATGAATTATGTTTACATTATAATATACAGTATCTAATTTGCAATTATAATATTTATCATTAAATTTTTTTATAGATTTAATAATATATTAAATTTTTTACTATTTTGCTTATAAAGTAATTACTATTTTATTAAAATTATTGTTTTCTAATTAATTAAAAAAAAACAGAAAAAATTTGAGGATTTGAAAATTTCATATATTTTTAAATGAATAAAACAATATTTAATGTTCATGTAATAAACAAATGAATTTATTAATAAATATTGATACTTGTTATTGTATCTTTATTCTATATGTTGTTGTTTTTATCACTGGGTTCTTGTTTGGGGAAGTCATTTCTTGCTCATTGAAGCATTATTCTTTTTGCACTATTATAAAAAATAAAGAATGTTCATTTTCAATGTTGGATGGCTGAGGAAGCCAGGGGAACCAGATTCAAGTCTAAGAAGAAGCTATTTCTTCAGGTTTTGTTCCTCATTACCCTTACTGGTTATACATAAATAAATGTCCCTCTTACGTAATCCTGTAGAGTTAGAGATAATTAGTTAATCTTTTGGATATTTTTTAAGTTAATGACTTATGCACTGATAATTTTATTGGGTAATCTGATGGTTGAGGCGTTAAGACATCAGCCTACTGCTCCCAGAGCAGTAGGCTGATGGGCAACACAAAATCAAATCTGGGTAAATAACCCCAGAAATTTTTCATTGGAGGTCTATCCTGAATACATCAAGCACTAAATCTCACTACTACCAGTACTTCCTTTGTGGGCCTGGACACAATGGGTAAGATTAAAAATACTCCCTTAGTGCTTACAGAGCAGAGATTTTATCCTGCATTAACTCAGTTTAAATAACAGTCAGAGCATCAGAATATGAACCTACTGATTGCCAAGCCAGATCTCAAACAAATTTATATCTAATTAATAATTATAATTGCTTTAGCATTTAACTAACTTGACATTCTATTGTAAAAGCAGTAGAACAGATTTTTATCAAAACGGCTACATGCCATTACATCTTCATTAAAGCAATCTGTTAAACATTGCCTAAAAATTAAAAGTATGCATGACAATAAAGAATTTTCAATATGAAGGAGCTGATATGTTTTATGACAATGGCTTAATGCATATATAACACAAAAGCATAATATCAACTTTTCTAAAATGAAGTATAGTGTTTAGAAATGTGTTATGAAGAATGGAGGTGAGAGTGAGTAATACTTGATGCAGTGTTTAACCGAATAAGCTATTGTGCCACAAAATAACTAACTACAATGAAAATAGAGATAATGCTGAATATGCATGCATCCTTATTTTGTAAGGCTCATCTAATTCCTGATAAAAATTTTTTGCATATTTGTTAACTCAACTAGTTTTTATGATAAATTCTACTTGTTTTTTTTTTTTTATTTTTTCATTAAACATTCAAAGCAAATAACTGTAACAATATTAATGATAACTTTAGTCAGGAATACACTTATGCAGATTTGCTGAATACTATTGTTAAGAATTGAATATACAGTATATGCATAAACTGCATACTGAGACATTAAAATTATATTTAATAATATTCTAAAATAGATGCATATGAAAACTGTTAAAATTCACCCATCAAATACAAAGAACTGTAACAATATGAATAGATTATTGATGACTAACATTTATATTTATGAAAAAAATTCAAGCTAAACTATGATTTAGCACTATCTTTAAAATTGGCATTAAATTAAGTTTAGTAACAATCAGAATTCTACATAATGAGATCTACATATAAGTTTGAGTTTGGGAATTTGAATGTCATGTGATTTGGTAAAAGCAATGCAATTAACAATACAAAATTGTGAAATTAATAATTTATAGATATTAAAGGATTTTATATTTAATATTTATAAGAATACAGTTCTCATTAGTACTTTACAGAGTGGTGCTATATCAAGATTTGATTGTATATGAAAATAAATCTTTCAAAATCTTTTAAACTGGCCTGCAATTACTTCATTTAAAAGTGACTGAATCAAAAACATTTTTTTTTTTAAGATTTACAATTCTTTTATAATTCAAATTTTTTAATTACAAAAAAAAGTTTAAAAATTTTTATTTCAGAGACTGTTTGACCTGTTTAAATCAGTCTTACATCCTTACTATTAACACGGTAGGTGTTGCAGTATTGCATTATCTCACTTATTGGTGACATATAGCAAAAATTCTTATTTTACTGCGGCCACTCAAGAGCAAGTGATTGGCTTGAGAAGGAAAGCAACACTATTGCAATACACAGTAACCAGTGTCTTGTTATGGCCAGTTAAAACAGTTATGCAGTTTAAGTATAAGAAAATTTATCTTTAGCCTTCTGCCAGTCCACAAAACATTATTCCTATTTTTGCAGGTCCACAGATGTTAAAAAGTTGAAGAATGCTGGTTTAAATCATCACAAGAGAAACAGATATTTATACTGATTCTTTATACATTATTTCTTGAAGTATTCTTAATAAAAAAATTAATATTTTGAAATTGCTTGCAAATATAAACAAAAAAATTTATAATAAAAAAATATTAATCATTTTATTACAAACATAGAAAATGTGTTAAATGTCTTAACAGGTTTTATTCAACCAAAAATAATTTTTGTTAGAGCATTTTTGTTGTCCTATTTCCCAGATTTGTTACCTTAATGGAAGTAATGTGTTGAGTCATTTACTACTTTGGTCAAAAGAAACACAGTAGCTTATTGTTAATTGTCATCTGCTAGCAGATAAGCAAAGAAGTCTTTGCAAAACACTATATATACTGGTAATAGTACAGTAGAGTTCGAAAACTTGATGTTCTGTAAAATTTGTCATGTCATTCAAAAAAAGAAGTGTAAGCTAATTTCTTCCTCTATAACTTAACATTAAGATCAAAATAAGTTATTGCTATTCATTGGCAACACTTTATAATAACATCATTTCAACATGTTAACAAAGAACATACCCCCTTTTCCAAGATACCACTACAAAATATCACAATGCAAATATCACTAACACAAAAATAGCCATTGAATATTCAAAATTTTTGTAATTAAAATTCAACTACAAATAAAAATATTCATTATTTATATGTAGTTAATACATATAAGAACTTCCACATATTATATCTTTACAAAAATGCCACTACTTAAATTAGTATCATCATTGTCATAAAACTCATCATTTTCAGTAACTTGTCACTTTCTTAATCCATATTAAGTTGAAGTTTGTAGAACTCTACTGTAATATAAAAAAATAGTTGAATAATTAGTATTTAGTTACCATTAAAGATGGCTAGTAACAATTGTTGTCAATAAATGTTGCATGATTGAAGACATATATGCAATTTCAATTATCTTTTTATCAAAATAAATCAACAAACACCTTTTAGGCTGCTGGATTCACATTTATTCAACAAACGTTTTATCTTTTTATCAAAAAAAAAAGCCAATAAGTGCATTTATTTTGCTTGAACGGTTTACACTATTTCATCAACTTGATGTAATTCTTAATCTTATAAGAAAGTGTAATAATGACATTAATTTTATGTAAAAGTATACATTATTTAGACAAAACAAAAGCATCTAATATATTTAAATTTGAATAAATGTGAAAAAAATATGATTTTCAAATTCATAAATTTTATTAAATATAAGAAGAATGCAACTGTTCAGGTCTATAAAATATCAAAAGATTTAAAAGTTTATAACTTGACTATCCTTTTTTTCTACTTTTCAGTTAATAACTAATATTTATAAGCCTACAATGTCATTAGTATGAATTACTTATAAACAAGATGAAAGTATAAAATTATCTTATGCATTGTTTTACTACAGGGCTTGAGAGAAACTAGAGAGTTTAGATTAGTCATAAGTAGTGTTACCACCCATCTGGTTTTCACCCAGACAGTCTGGGAATTGACTCACTGTCTGGGTGAACTATTAATTTTGTCCGGGAATTTTGTAGAAATTTTGAAATTACGATGAAATAAAGTTCTTGCAAATATTTTTACAAATTTACACTATTTTAACAGCAAAAGAACTCACACTCACTAGAACTCATCTACAATTCTGCCATGTTAGTCTGTTTACGCCGATGTGTGGCGCGCAACCCCTGTTGACCTTTTTCCTTTTTTTTGATTGTATGATCGTACACATCTCAAATACACCTAAGTTATCTGTACCCGTTATTTCTTAATTTAAGTTACTTATGTTACTCCTACGCAAGTCCCTAACTGTAACTAATTTATGGCCGGCATGCACGTTATTTTTTGCATTGTAAAATGACATTGCGCATGTGTCAGGAACTTCTGTTCGAACAAACCTGACCAGCCATCCGGGTCAGCGATTTTTAAAAGGTTGCAACACTAGTCATAAGTATAGAACCTAGCTCCTTCCATAAAAATAATATGAAAAAAATGAATAAAAATGAGTATAGTAAATGAAAACAATTTTTTTATTTTACTGAATGGAAAGTAAGTTAAAATTTCATATATAATACAAATAGACTTTATTACACATACATAGAATATTATTACAATGAGCAATTATTTATTGTGACATTGCCACAATGCCAGGCTGCAATTTTTAATCATATTTTTAATTTATTTAATTTAAAATATATACCCTTCACCTCAAATTAGTATTGTGTTGTATATTATTGTAGTATTAGTATAGTACATCTACATCATTCTTTTCCATTAGCAATGGAGTTGTGCCAGTCATCTATCTAACTCCTCTCAGGGAAAAATTTTTGAATTGAAATAACGTGACTTCTGGTTTGCATCAGTATATAGTTAGTTGGAGCCTCCTGCCCCTAGGCTTTCTATATCTGATCTTGACATTCATGTATCTAACTCCATTCTTGAGATTAAGGAAGGACAGACAAATGGATAGATGACAATGGGGAATTTATAAGTCTTCAATTTTTTCAAATTGCAGCCCAATGAAAGAGTTATCATACATAGTTTCATTTAAATAATATTCTATGCATCTGTAATAAAGTATATTTCTATTAAATATCTTAAAAAAAGGATTAAAGGCTTACTGTTAATTAAAATTTCATATTGTATTCTTTTTTTTTTTTCATAAAAGACTAAATTTTGAAATCTGAGTTCGAAGCTAGCATTGCTAATCTGTTCTATCTTACTTAATCAATTGCAATAATAATAAATTTACACTGTATAATAAAGAAATAGTTAACATTTATGATTTACATGTACTGTACAGTACTCTTCTCCTGAATAGTACTGGCATTAGGATTTTCATTATGGGAAAATGGAAATGGGATGGAACACTGTTTTAGTGGGGTAGGTGTTACCTGTGAATTTTATTGTGAAATAAACTAATTTTTAAAACTTACTTATTCATTTTATAGTAAGACATGTAAATGAAAATTTTAGTGAGAACATGTAATTATTTGGCAAACAATCAATTCATATTTTAAAAAAACTCCCTTGATAAGGTCACTATAGGCAGACTTGAATAAAGTATTTCAGGATGAATGGATGGGTGAGTGTGAAAATCTTAGAGTGGGTGCCAGCCCACTCTTGTACTATCCATGCCCCTGAAAAATAATTTTGATATTTAATTGTAATTGTACTGAACTTGTATTTCCAAGTAATCATATACAATGCAAAATAATTAAACAAAATTATTTTTAAACTAAAAACTAAATTATTTTTCCAAATATCATACAGAATACTATATTCATTAATGCTAATGAAACATTTAAGCGAATTTCTATATATAACTGATTTAAATGTTAATGATAAAAGCTATAACAGTATGCCTAGAAAAGACTATATATATCTGTAGCATACTGCAATTTTTTAACTTATCATTATCAAACTTTAACTTAGTTATATGCTAACTTAGCTACACTATGCAATCATTCCTTTATCATAATTATCAAAAACATTTGAAAACAGTTTTGATTAAATTTTCTACACGTAATTATTATTAAAAATTCTTTGTATATGTACAGTACAATACATTCACTTTTTCATCTTAATAAATGCTATGGATTTTTTCCCTACATTTTTGAAATATACTAGCCAAAATTACAAATTCCATAAATTCCATGCTATGCAAAATTATAAATAGTTATGCTTTATTTCTTTATGTACAAGGCACATTCAATTGCAAACTGTCATTAAAAGGTGGGAAGATGAGCAAAAGTATGCTAAATGACACAAACTTACAAATCAGAGGCAACAATAACTATGACTGGCAACATTGTTGATGTGTGAGAACAAGACAACAGATTGATAAAATGATGGCACATCTCCAGCAGTGCATAAAGACAATGCTACACTGCACTTGCAGATTTTTGACAAAAATCCCAATTGACATCCATTGGCACTTGCAGGTACAGTAAGGAGACAACTACATGAATTGTACACAGGTGTACGAATAGAGTTAAGATTCCAAAAACATCCACAGTTCTGTGGAAAGTTCCACAGAACTGTGGATGTTTTTGAAACCTTAGAACTCTACTCATACACCTGTGTGAAACTCATGTATTTGTCTCCTTACTGTACCTTCAAGTGCCGATGGATCTTGATTGGATTTTTGTCAAAAATCAGACAACACCACACTGCACTTGCTTTGTGCACTGCTGGAGAAATACTGCCATTTTATCAATATGTTGTATTATGTTCTCATACATCAATAGTGTTGCCACTCATAGTTATTGTTGCTTCTGATTTGGAAGTTTAGTGTGTCAAAATTACTATACTTTTGCTCATCTTCCCAACTTTTAATGACACTTTTCCAATTTTCTATTGAATGTGCCTTATGCCTTATTTTCCATTTATTCCCTTTAGCTTTTTTCCATTTGGAAGAAAAAGATTGTGTTCTTGTTTATATTCATTAAAATAAAATTTTACATAATTTATTATTTCACAATTGTCTAGAAGTGAAAAATATTAGAATATAAGTTCAAATTAATATATAAGGCAGCCAGAAGATCAAAGGCTATTAATTACAAGGACACAGAGACCATCTCAGCTACTTGAAAGTCCTTTTACAAAGTGCATTAATTGAAAGCTCCTCTATACTTGCAACAGTACAGACAATAATTCATTTGAACTTATACATATGTGTCATCTATAACACACTTTATTGCATCCAATAAAATTGATGTTAGAGTATTTATGAACAAGAAATTAAGGTGCATCCCAAATAATTATTAACATATGTTGTTTTAAAATTTAAAAAATACTAGTTATCTAGATAAAAACAATGTTTGTTTTTAATCATGTTTATTACACAAATTAAATGCTACAAAATTGTATCTTCCATATATTTTGTTTTAAATTGGCAGAAAAAATTTTACTCTGTACCAAAAAATTATCAACTTAAGTAAATTAGGTGAATTACATATAGAAAACGAGAATTATTAACCAATAAACTTATTGTTTAAATTATTTAAATTAGTTTAAATATCTGATTTTTCATACATTTAATTAAATTTTCAAAAACTCTGTTAGAAATTACATTCCAAGCATCATGAATTGCAGCCTTCAGGTCTGTAACATTAGATAATTGTTGACCATCTTTAAATATCTGTCTCACAATGATCCCCACAAATTTTCCATTAGATTTATGTTTGTACAATCCAAAAGTTGAATATTTTTCCTGGCAAACCTCTCCTTGGATGACAGAGATATGAACTGAGGCATTATCCTGTAAAAGAAGTAATTCCTAGTACAAATTTTGGTGGTATATGGTAAAAAATTAATTTACAGCATATTTTGATAGTCAACAGAGTTCATCCTATTATTTACTTGTGCTAAAAGGGTTTTACCCTTTAATCCAAAAACCTCCTGAAACCATCTTGCAAATATCTTGCATTCTTTTGCTGCAGTAGTGTTCTTCCTTCTGTAGATCCTGCCAATAAAGTTTAAAACCATCTGGTTTGTCTAAATTAATCTTCTTTTTCCCACTGAAATTAACTTTGGTCCATTCCTTGTCCCAGGTCATATGATTTTTGGCCCAGGTGATCCTAGCTTCTTTGTGGTATGATTTAAGATAAGGTCTTCTCTTCACTCATTTGAATTTAGCTTTTCTAGATTTCAACAAAGTGTGAACAGTTGATTTTGAAACTCAACCACGCAAATGTTCTATTATTTGTCTTACAGAATATTGGATTTTTATTGCCAAGTAAAATATACACCTTTATAGTCGAGCAGCCATTTTCGTTTTTTGTCAAAAATTTGATTTTCCTGATGAACCTCCTTTCAGCTGCAAAAATTTGCTTATTGTTGAATTGGCTCTATTTAATCTTCAAGTTATTTCATTTTGAGAAATGCTTTCAACTGTCCAGGCATCAATTTTGTCTTTTTCATAATCACTTAAATCATATTTTTCACCTATAGTAACAAAACTTTCCAATGCTTCAAATGCATCAAATATTTTCATATACATACACAGGAACAATATAAATATGAAAATGCAAACTGATGTGCATATATGTTCCTAGAAAGTATTTTTAACAAACAGTTGATAATTTAATGGGACAGGGTAAAACTTTTTCTGCTAATTTAAAAAAAAGTATGGAATATGCAACTTTGAAACATTTCATTCTTTTAATAAAAAAATAATTAAAAACAACATTTTTTATCTAGTTAATATAACTGATAGTTTAAAAAAAAATTTTAAAACAACATATGTTGATAATTATTTGGGACACACCTTATATGTGTACAATCATTTATATTTTAAGTTCCATAAAAATAGATGAACAAGTACAAGAATATTATTTAAATCTACATATAAAAACTTAGATTACGACATTTTCTGTAGAAGAAAAAAATTGTTTCTAAATTTCATGTTACTATATTGAAAATGTTTTCATCAGAGTTAAACAAATTTCAAAAAGAAATTTCTAAAGTTTCTTAAACATAGAAAATGTGTTCCATTTACAATTATTATAAACTATATATTATTAATACATAGTTGTTGTCAACAACTTTAATTTGAAATAGTTTCAAAATTGTTGACATCTTTTATTTATGTACTTTTTCTAATAATACAATTAGTTAAGTTCAAAATAAGATATACAGTGGAAACTCAATTATCTGAACTGGATGGCACCAGGGATTATTCAGATAAATGAAATTTTGAATAATCCAGAAATTTGTTTGTGTTTTGTGTACATCAAGCACTATGCATTTGAAGTTTCATGAACCAGCAATTACTATATTTGAAAGTAACATTATGAATGCTAATGTAATGTTAAGTATATGGCCTAGTTTCACAATACTGCAATCATCAGATGATGCAGTGATTCCAGTCACATGTATTATATTCACCAATTTGAACAATGCTACATATTCTGTTTTTATTTATTTTTGCAAACTGTTTCGGATAATCAAGTTTCTACTGTATTTTTTTATTTTTATTGTGAAATTGAATTGATAAACGGAAAATATTTTAAATGAATATTTTAAAGAAGGAATTTATTATTTTGAAGATATAGAATTTTTTAATTTATAAAAAATGATATTTGATTACTCTTTGATTACTGAACATTTTTAAACAAACTTTTATCTTTATAATTAAATATCAATATATGATGAAAATTTGTCTAAAGCTCAATTTTATCATAAAAAATATGTAAACACATACAAACTTAATATATTAGCTTAAAGCATTTAAACTGTAAACTTTTTAATCAAATATATTTTGTATATATATAATATATTATATTAAAAAATATATATATAAAAACAAAAGTTTCATATAAAGTTATGAATAACAAAAGAGTATAAAGAAAATAAAGTTAAAACAACTGAATATGAATTATATAGAATATTAAGTAAAAAGTTTACTTCTGAGTAGACTTGGTAATGTCAAGGAGGAATTTCAAATGTCATTCTTCAAGTTTAAAGCAAATAAATGTTCAAGACTTAAGGTTTTCTTCTAACACACAGAAGGCAACAAGCACAACTAGCTCACAGCATCACCAAGTTGTACATTATAAGTAAACTTTCTTTGATCAGCAAGGTATATTTTAAATATTCTATATAAACAATATTCTATTAGCAGTTTATTCAATAAACTGTCATTTTCTTGTAAAAATTTCAAACTCAACTAAAAAAAGATGCTCTACTGAATTACAAAATTTAAAAAACTTACATCTTTAAGTTCTGTGGAAAGTTAAAATTGACATATTTTTCCCTGTTAGGATAAATTTAGGTATAAAAGATGGAAGAGTTTTTAACACTAAAAGTTACTCATCCAAAAATTTACTTTAAAGCTAAATAAAAATGAAAAATGATAAATATATTTATAGAAATTTTCAATATAAAATTGATCAAATTCATGAAGTCAAATTTGTTTATTCATTACTGTTCAAAGGTCTCCGTGGCCAAGCAGAATATTTTAACAATTTTTGAGCAGTATTGCTCAGATTTTCTAATTGTAACATAATGGGATCCATATATGTTTGTAACCATTCATCAATGGTATATTTATCATAAACTTCAGGCATGATATTTTGCATGAATGTATAAAGTAATGTTGCATTGGTCTGTATTTCGCCCAATTTCCGCATGCCTAATTCAACATGGGCTGGACTAGAAAATGACATTTGTATATTATAGTCACTCATCCATCCAACAACATGATTATCCTTCATCATTTTCATTATTTGATGTTTTAGTTGCTGTAGTCGCTGCATTCCTTTAAAGACTTTTCCACCAGGATAATTGCAAATTACTTCATCAAAAGTATAATTACCAGATAAAATCAAATCCCCATTGCAATGTAAAATGTCATGTAATTTGTTTTGGTCCAAGAATCCATCTTTCAAATATAATAAATCTGCAGCTAGTGATGGTATTGATGCTGCAAGAAGCTCACATAAAACAGCAAAGTGATCATATCGCTGCCATCCAGTTAAAATAATACCACGAAGAGGAATCTTTTTATGAAAAGTTTGCAAAAAGTTCATCCAAGAATGATGATTTTCCAAATGATATGATATGTTTGTAAGAAACTGATTAGGGCCTGTTGCACCTTTAAAGGCACTAGCTACCCATATACCTGAAAACATTAATTGATACTTTTCCCAAATTTCTTGTGTCAACTTAGCTTCAATATTTGGGCCATATTGCCATACCATGATTTCAACATATTTCCATATTTCAGAAGCCTGAATTATGTCACTAGAAACATGGCGAAACATATCATCCCACATGATAGGTTGAACGTTATGTTTACTTTTAACATACTGAGCAACAAATTTTACATGTTCTAAAAACAACAAATCACTATTCATTTGTTTAGTTGTCATTCTATGTTGACAAAGATCACACTGACCTATGTAATACACTTCATCACAACCAATATGTAACCATTTTATTCCTGGATGTAAAGATATAATTTGATCAATTATATGGGTCAATAATATTTTGGAATTATTTTGTGATGGACAAATAACTTGTGGATAAAGTGGCACTTCTCTTAACTGCTGATATTTTATTTGTTTTAATACAAATTCCATGTGTCCAAATGTTTGAATTAGAGGTATAACTTCAAGCTTATTTAGCTGAGCAAGTCGTAAAAGTTGCTCAATTTGATTTTTGCTGTAGGCATTATGTGCTGAGAGAGTTTCAATTGGTTCCCAATAAGGTAACATGTCTTCATATTCTATAAGCAGTCCGGTAGCTCCAAGCGAGTGCAATAATGGAAATAATTGAGAATAATAATTTATTGTTGGAGGAGCACCTTTTAAATCTAGATGAACAATTTTATGAAGCAGAAAACTTGTATCAGGTTGATTTCTTTCTCCATTGGTGACAGATTTAAATGATTCAATTTTATTTGCAAAATTTAAATTATCACGCTTTAACTGTGTGCTTCGACGAATATTTTGATTAATTCGAGCATGAACTTCAGCTTCTCGCAGTTTCTGATGTTCCATATGATAATGTGGTTGTGTTACTGGCATTAAATCATTTATATTTTCCATGGGGCGAAGCTTTTTAGATGTTTGAACTTTATTCACTTTATTTGTTGATTCTGAATCTTGTTCACCATTTAAAGTTTTATAAAGAACTAAAAATATTATAGCTGAGCTCCCAACTAATAAGATATAAAATCTGAATTTTGCCAACATGTTTATGCCAATCATAGAATTAGATTTTAATATTTATAAATACTTATCATTCTTTTCTGGTAACCTAAAAATAAAAGAAAATTATTATTATTTTTATTATTATATTATTAATTTCAAAAAGATAAATAAATACATTTTATCCATTTCTCTTATATAAACTCAACATTATTTATAACAATCCAACAAGTAAATTATATTAAATATCAGATTGTCAAACAAAAGTAAAACTTGCAAGAAGTAGCAGAGAAGTTTGACAGCATTGGGACCAGCTGAACTTGCTGCTTAGCTAGCTCATTGTAAGTCTCAGCATCAAGTTTCAAGTCAAACTCATGAATGCTCATGAATTTGCATGAAGTTTTAGTATTTTCTAATTCATAATTTTATTTAATTTGAAAAAATAAAAACAAAGTTAATTCTAAAATTAAAACAAACAGCAACTCAGAGTTTTAATATACTATTGCCCCTGAATAATACAATTTTCAAAAAAAGATATCATATCTTCTAGATACAAAGTTTCCATCTACGGTGCTTAGTCTGAAGTAATTTTTCTTACAAAACAAAGGTGTTGAGGGTATCACATAATATACAAATGATTTAGACTAATCAGCTGAAATGGAAATACAGTAGAGCATCGATTATCCAAATACTGATCAACCAAAACATCGGTTAACCGAAAGTGTTCCAGTCGGCAAATTCAAATTTCCGCTAGGGCTGTAGTGTTGCAGCACTCTTCCCCTCCCTGCCAAACTGAACTGTAGGTCTAGTTTAATTTATTACATTATGTAAGGTATGTATTTGTAAGATGTGTGATACAAATTATACACAGTACAGTTTTGTGTTTAATATACTTTTTTGTAAACGATCAGTTATCCGAATAACCCCAGTCCCAAATTGTTTCAGATAATTGATGCTCTACTGTACAATATTTGAGAATATCAGAATGATTTAGTTTGTTTTAAAATAATCTTTTAAAACTACATCATACTCAAGAGTCTACTTCCTTTATGCAGTTCACTATCTTGAGTGCATGAGATCATGCAGAGAAGTACCTCACAGTTTCCCACACCCATTTTTGACAGTGTCCAACTGCTGACATTTTGAGTATTTTAACTGGACAAAAACCATTTTGTACTAATTATAAGACATTCTATGACTGTCATTTAAACTGTGCTATCTTTCATAGAAGCTACAATAGAATTTGGTTCCATTGTAAGGAAGTTCTGTGATGCATGGCAACTATGTCATTAAACAGTCCACTACTAATTGCCTATACAGTAGAGCCTCGATTATCCAACCCCCGATTAACCGACCATCCTAGTCGGCAAATTTCAAATGTCCGCTAGTGATGTGGCACTACAATATTTGGCTATATCTTGGCTACTTTAATATTATTTTTACGTGTTTTAGCTGGCAACCCTCATTTGACCATGAAAGGGAGCCAGTATTTAAACGAGGCTTAATTTTCTAATTTTTAACGATACAATAGCGACGATTATTATTTTTAAAAATTTTTGTTAGGCTTAACATCGATGAAAATTCAACGCGAAGTAGGTTAATAGTGATATACTAATATACTAATTACATGGGATATAATAATATACTACAGTAATAATGGATTTTTTCATACTTTTCGGTTATCCGACTTTTCAATTATCCGACCAACCCCAGTCCCCAATTGAGTCGGATAATCGAGGCTCTACTGTACTCTTATACACTTTTATTTAGCTAGTACAGAGCAGAAGAAAGATAGAGTCTGGTTCAATGTTTTTATTTATATCCTATATACTACATATTGCAAGTTTTGTAAATGTTGATTCCAATTCCTAAAGATGAAGATAATAGATAGGTCTTTAGCAATGACTTTAAACAAATAAAGTAATAGTTGGTCAAAGCAATAATTGAATAGCATTGCATGCTTGTTTCCTGTATAATAAGTGTTTTAAACATTAATTGCATGATGACATTAATTTTCAGTGGCGTGCCGTGACATTTGACGATAGGGAAGCTGTGTTTCTGCAAAAAGCTGACTTCCAGGGGCAATCAGTTAACTGCGCGTCAGTGATGGTCTAGGGCAGGCATGGCCAACATACGGCTTATCTAATGAATTTATGTGGCCCGCGATTAATCTTTCAATATTAGCTACTCAAGTCCGAATAGCTTGATGAAAAATTCTGATGCCTAAAAAAAGAAAAAAAAAGGTCAATAACTCACTGTGCATTTTAGAGTTAACCCTCCATTACAAATCTCTTAAGTACAGCACATAGAATGTTGATAAAGCATGATAATGTGAAAAATGTATCTATAATCTCTATGTACAATTTAGTCTCTACAGGGTGACACCACAATGAGATCTCATACCACATCAAAATCTTCCTAGGGCAGCCTCTGGTTTGGCCCATGGAAAAGTTTTCTTTCCAATTTGGCCCGGGGGCAAAAACTGTTGGCCACCCCTGGTCTACAGTCCATTTGTTTTTGTTTGTTCAATAAGCCAATAAAAACCGTAGTCTTCTCTAAATGTATTTTTAATATCACAATTACATTCCGAATTGTTAGCCATGATATAAGGGCTAAAATTATAAATAAAATAATAAAAACTTACTTGGTGAAATAAAATGTGTGGTGGATATACTTACCTGGTATTAAATATTCTTCAATTGTATAAATATTACTTTTAAAGAAAATTATAATTAAATATAGCTTTGTAAAGAAACATACATAAAAATAACAAAATATTCTTTACTTTTTAAATCTTAAAACAATCCACTTAGTCAAATAGCTCCCTACCAATGGCTAATGATTGGGATCAGAAATGGTCCTGCAGTGTGTGCATGCACGCGAGCTGCCAAATCCCAAGGTTGCCAATACTGGTCAATATCAAATGCCTGTTTAGTCACATCACTAGTATACCTCAAAGGACGCAACAGAATTGTTGTAAATTTTAAACGTTTCTCGCAATAGCTGTAAAAATCTAAATATAGTAGAGCATCGATTATCCGACTCAATTGGGGACTCAGGTTGGTTGGATAACTAAAAAAATCGGATAACCGAAAAGAAGGAAAAAAATACACTATTAGTATAGTTTATTAGGATATTAGTATATCCCATGTAATTAGTTTATTAGTATATTGCTATTAACCAACTTCGTGTTGTTAGAAATTACATTCCAAGCATCATGAATTGCAGCCTTCAGGTCTGTAACATTAGATAATTGTTGACCATCTTTAAATATCTGTAACAATAATCCCCACAAATTTTGGGCCAATCCAAAAGTTGAATATTTTTCCTGGCAAACCTCTCCTTGGATGACAGAGATATGAACTGAGGCATTATCCTGTAAAAGAAGTAATTCCTAGTACAAATTTTGGTGGTATATGGTAAAAAATTAATTTACAGCATATTTTGATAGTCAACAGAGTTCATCCTATTATTTACTTGTGCTAAAAGGGTTTTACCCTTTAATCCAAAAACCTCCTGAAACCATCTTGCAAATATCTTGCATTCTTTTGCTGCAGTAGTGTTCTTCCTTCTGTAGATCCTGCCAATAAAGTTTAAAACCATCTGGTTTGTCTAAATTAATCTTCTTTTTCCCACTGAAATTAACTTTGGTCCATTCCTTGTCCCAGGTCATATGATTTTTGGCCCAGGTGATCCTAGCTTCTTTGTGGTATGATTTAAGATAAGGTCTTCTCTTCACTCATTTGAATTTAGCTTTTCTAGATTNAGCCAAATATTGTAATGCCACATCACTAGCGGACATTTGAAATTTGCCGACTATAACGGTCGGTTAACCGATGTGACAGTTAATCGGGGTCTACTGTATGTTAAACTTAATAAATTGTCCGTCGTTTGTTTTCTAACTAATTCATTTTAGGACCACGTGGTGTCCACGGAAATTTCCAAAATATTTACTTTTCAGTCACTCTCATTGAACTGGAAAAATTTATTTCTTTATTACATCTAATATTACCAAGAAATCAGTCCCCACTGTACTTGGCTGAAGATTGGTTAAGCTTTTATTTAATTATTATGGTTAAGCTTTCGTTTAAATATTCCAGCTCCTTCAGCAGGTTTTATGTCCCTAATTCCCTAATCTCTTAATTGTTTAACTATTTCTTAAGTAGAAATAAGTCAAAACCAGTTACTTTGTACTAGAATATTTGTAATCTTGGGAAAAAAGTGGAAAAACAAATTTTTATGACAAATGGATACACAAATTGTAAATTTAAGGAAAATAAATTCTAGAGCTTTTTCTGTACCTCGTGCATCTCTCTCATTCATTAAATTTAGTTGTAAATGATGCTATCAAAGTAATGGTTAATTTTTTAACATTGCACATTTTTTTCTACATCCCCTTAAAGATGGGACATACGAAATCATAATATCACTAGTTAAACATTGAAATCCGTAATATAAGATGGGAGAGCGGAATAAAAATATCAAATATTTTAACAAAGTTTTTTAAACTCCTTTCAACTATACAGAACTATCATAAAAACATACCAGTAAATTCTTATCAGTTGGGTTAAGTTATAAATCTACTCATGATTCACATAATCGGGCGAGGGCGGCCAAATATCTAATAAGCAGGCGGCTAACAGACCAGAATCGGTCCTGGATACAATCATTGGTAGTGTTATATGTGTGTAGCTTCCACCAGCTAAACTGGGTGAGGTTGGCACTCTGTAAAGCACATGCGCAAATCAGTATAATTTGGCTGTTTGGAAGCTGACAATATACCGCTTCCATTCTGCCACTAATATTTGAATATACAGTAGCAATCTTATCGTTTTTTTTTATGTGTAGTATAGAAATTTGTAATAAGATACATAATGCGGTTATAATAAAATATTAATTTTAATTATATGAAAATAATCGCACAATATGTATTTATTTTTTAGAAAATACGAGGGAAGCGGCACTTCCACCACTTCCAATGACGGCACGCCACTGTTAATTTTAAACTTCATTGTAAAATATTATATTATTTGTTCATTTAAATTTTTACAAATATGATATTTATTGCAAGTTTAGGAATCCATATTTCATAAAGGTTTCAATCTTAAATTATATCTTGATATGGATGGAGAATTCTGTAAATTGAAATTTCAACCCATCCCTTTCTATTGCCCATGTCAAATAGNGGTCCTGGATACAATCATTGGTAGTGTTATATGTGTGTAGCTTCCACCAGCTAAACTGGGTGAGGTTGGCACTCTGTAAAGCACATGCGCAAATCAGTATAATTTGGCTGTTTGGAAGCTGACAATATACCGCTTCCATTCTGCCACTAATATTTGAATATACAGTAGCAATCTTATCGTTTTTTTTTATGTGTAGTATAGAAATTTGTAATAAGATACATAATGCGGTTATAATAAAATATTAATTTTAATTATATGAAAATAATCGCACAATATGTATTTATTTTTTAGAAAATACGAGGGAAGCGGCACTTCCACCACTTCCAATGACGGCACGCCACTGTTAATTTTAAACTTCATTGTAAAATATTATATTATTTGTTCATTTAAATTTTTACAAATATGATATTTATTGCAAGTTTAGGAATCCATATTTCATAAAGGTTTCAATCTTAAATTATATCTTGATATGGATGGAGAATTCTGTAAATTGAAATTTCAACCCATCCCTTTCTATTGCCCATGTCAAATAGAGAAAACAATGTTGCATGGGGCTCACTCCATTATCAAGTTGTGGGGAAAAGAAGTTGCATACCATTTTAAGATTAGAAAAGTCTGTAAATTAAAATTTTGACCTTCATTTTCACTCATCCCTTCAATTAACTATGCATTTAATTGCATTAACTGAGCAAGAAAAAAAAAAACAGCAGTTATCTGTTTTTCTTGCTCCTACATAGTCTATAGATGAATTTTCATGTGTTGAATAGTTACAAATGTTTTTGAACTGATTAAAGTTCTTCCTCAGGTGATACACAGAATATTTGATGGAATACAGAGTAAATAGAACATGAAGATTTGAATATTAGATCAAATCGGATTGCTGATTAGTTTTCATTTAATCAAAATAATTTCTTTTATAACATTTTAATATATTCTGGTCGTTTGGTTTTATTATTATTATAGCCAGCCAGCCTACACTGATTGAACTATAATATATTATTTGCAAAATGACAGCAGTAAAGTCCTGCAAATTGTTGGCATTTTGCCAACTCTCTTGGACTCATCTTGGAAGGACAGTAAATAGAAAGGAAGTTATGCTGAGTTATGCTGAAGTACTCATTTCTTGTTAGCAGTGAAATTACTATGAAATTTAATTTATCTTTTTATTTTTTGTTGATTTTTCTGTCCGATGGAGAGATTATTATTAATCATCAAAGACAAGTCTGTCCAAAAGGGACCACTATTTATTTTGTATTGCAGACTTTACACATACACATCCATGGTGACAGGCCTTCCTTTTTAGGCTTCACATTGCCAGAGATAATAAAAGCCCTTTAAAAAAATACAAACATCCAATTAAAAGGAATCGGTGACACAGACATCTTACTCTTCATCCATCTGGCCAATGGGGGTGGTTCTGCTTTATATCTACTAAAACAAGTGCTGGAATATGTAGATTTTTTGCCATCAGATGGAAAAATCAACAAATAATCTCACCATCGGACGGAAAAATCAACAAAAAGAAATTTTAAATGTACCATCGCCAGAGGGGACAGCTTCAAAAAATATACATATTCCAGCACTTGTTTTAGTAGATATAAAGCATAACCACCCCCATTGGCCAGATGGATGAAGAGTAAGATGTCTGTGTGTCACCGATTCCTTTTAATTGGATGTTTGTATTTTTTTAAAGGGCTTTTTTTACCTCTGGCGGTGTGAAGCCTAAGAAGGAAGGCCTGTCACCATGGATGTGTATGTGTAAATAGTCTAGGGTTGCCACCTCATAACTTAGTCTCGCCCAGAGATGATGATTTAAGAAACCAAAAAAACCCATATGCATACATATACAGTTTTTTTATTTATATAAATCCCATAAAAAACAATTAAGCATTAATCATGTGTCATTAAAAGGTTGATTAAAATAGCAATAAAATTTTTTTTTGTGCGGGTAAAAATTTTGAATTAAAAACATCCAAAAATAAAAAAAATTTTTTTTAAGGGTCCAACAGACCTTTTGTTATGTAATGCTATTTAACCTGCTTGAGTCTGACTGTAACTATATACTATAATTTACCATTAATCATCAACCAACACGAACACCGATCATCAAACTCATCTATATAGGCTATATCATGTCACTCTCAATAGACATCTCCTGACAGAACAGTCACAAGAAAGAGTACAACTACATAGCATGCAGCAGCACTGTGCCTGCACCAGTTATAGACGTTATGTCTTTAAGCCAACGACCACCACACTAATAATTTGGTACATGGGGAAAGAAATATATGCAACGGTTTGCATATAATTTTGTACATATTCATTTCAACTTGCACAACCCGGAGAAATATTAATTAACCCCGGACCCTGGAAATAACTCACTGAGTCTCCAGGTCAAACCCGGACAGGTGGCAACCCTAGTAAAGTCTGCAATACAAAATAAAGATACATCTTGTAACAAACTGTTTCACAGTGAAACAAAAAATAATTTTCACAACATTAAATTCTGCAAAAGAGAAGCTAAAAATGGCAATTTTATCATTCCTGTTGCTCATTCCACAAAAGTGTGCAAGTCAGATTACTGGAGTATCATTGTCAATAAAAAAAATTTGTCAAAAAGCAGGAAGTGAAGATGAGCAAAATTTTTCTTTACTGATAAAGTTTTCAAAGAAAGACATTCTACAAATAACAGCAATAGGAGGCTTTCACGGTTTCTATGTTCAAGAAAAGAAAGTCCTGTCAATTCCTAAATTACTGTCTGTCTTAAAATAAATTTTGAATCATAATATATAATAATTTAGCCTGAAGAACAAATGAGAATATCCAAATTGTTTTAAAAACACTTAAAAATACAAATTTATTTTGTTTAAGCAGTCCATAAATGTTTGATATTCAAGGAGAAGTATATATATATATATATATATTTGAATTTTATCTTATTATTATTATTATGCTAAAATATTATAAGACCATCAAACTACAATGAATGACAAAAAAAATGATATAATCAACAATCCACTGTATTCAAAATAATTCATTGCTATCATCATTTTATACAGTATTAGAAAATTTCCACATCATAAACTTTAAAAATACACTACCATAAATCATCTTATTTTGAATAATAAAAACATTGAAAATATTCAAAATCCAATGTTTTTTTAAACAAAAAATGCATTTTAAATTTGACATCTTACTTCCTTAACAATGAAAGTGCACACACTCATGACATATATTTCCTTGTTGGCAACTGCTGGAGCCGAAAAATTGTTATTCACCTTGTTGATAAAGATATTTTTAATCAAAATATAACATACCAGTTTGTATTTTAATAACAAAATTAAGCGTATTTAACTTTTATACATATTGATATATAAAATTGATGTAAGGCAAGTTGACATAAAAGATCTTAAATAAAAGTATATTAGAACTAATATATGTACTGTACTGTATATATAACTCTGTGTTACTACAGCCGGTCCCTAGGTTGGATAAAGGAGAGCGTACGATTCCCTACAGAGGGACTGTATAATCAGATGTAAAATTACACGGCCTGTGAATAATATAGGAAGCGTTCGGTATCCCTTAGCATCTACATCTGGGTAAATGTTTTCAGTTTGTCACGAGCTAAGAGACGTCATCATCATCACATGTATTTATGCACGTAAACATGCAATTCGTATAACATATGCATACGTATAGATTTCAGTAGATTACTTGCAATGGGTTTTAAAGCAATTTATTATAAAACTATCTGCATTTATTTATAATTTATTGTATTAATTAATGCAATTCAACAATAAGTTATAATGCAATAAATTAACAATTTTTTAATTAAAATTCATCTATTTAAGAAGAAAAAAAAATAATGAAACCAGAAATGAAAATTTCAAAACTAGAATTCAGAAATATAAAATTCATAATGGTAATTACATTTAATTATATATTTAAATATCTGAAAAATAACTCATTTTCAAAGGCAATAATATGTTACATTAATTATATATGAACTTATTTATCATTTTGATGGTATTTTAAGTATAAATCATATAACATATGTACTTACGTATATTCATTAATTTTCACTTTATCGATCCATGTCAAAACCAGAAAAAAATAAACAAATATAAACTTTAAAACCGGTTTCCGTGACATACATTCATCTTCCCTTCTCTGCTTAGTTCCAACTATTACTACATGATGGCGTTAACTACATATATATATATTTATTAAATAAGATTTAAGATATATATATTTAAATAATTTAAATTTATAAATTAAAAACTTATATTTTTTTTATTAAACACGTATATAAAATTACGATTGCATTCTTTTTTTTTTACAANATATGAAAATATATGTCATGTCAATACTATTATTATTTACCTTACTAATATAAATAAAAGTTGTAATTTTTTATTAAATATTTATAAACATAAATTGTAATAATTTTGTATACTTATTTTTATAATATATAGCTTGTAGGACTTGAAGAATGTCAGAGAAGGATATATGTTATGGTAGATAAACTTAAAGAGAAAGCTGGAATTGGGAAAGATACAAAACTTGATGGAATGGTATGTTATATAATTTATTTTAGAAGTAAGGAGTATAATTTTAAATTATTTAATTTATTAATTTGCTTTTAAATGAAATAAAAATAGTTTTTAGGATATATGATATATAAATACTTTACTTGTGACATAATTTTTATTTGCTGATTTGGGATAATACTTAATCTCTTTTTTTTATTTATAAAAGTAGACTATTATTATTTTTATTAATATGCAATGAAAAATATAAAATAACAATCAAAATAAATTTTTTAATGAATTTTTTGCTCTAAATTCCTATGAAGTTTTCTATATGAATGAATCACATATAATCTGTCATAAATAGCAAAATTTCCTGTTAGATTACTAAAAGTTTGTTATACTCTAATAAACTGAACTGAAAGATTTTTAAAGTACAACTCAGAACTGTCCTTTTATGTTATTTATGTATTGCTTTATTTGTTGCATCATATTAGTGATTGGCAAAGATGTTAAAATATCTTTATGATATAGGATGTATAATATATATGTAAGACATTAATATGAAACCAGTTATACTGGATAAACTTCAGACAAATCTAAACTTACTAAATGACCACTAAATTGTTTATTCTAAAATCTAAAGATGGTTTATTTAAGATGGTTCTAAATGTTTGTTCATTATAAATTACTGTTGAATCAAACATTTTTTTTTTTTTGAATTTTTAAGATATCACAATTATTTCATAGCATAATCAATACTCTCAATCTAACTTTAATGTTTTAAAGTAACACATATTATTCACAAATAACTTTTGAATGTTTTTATGCTATGTGCACTAGTTTTTAGTAGTTAAGAATGTGCCCTACTAGAAATACTTTATCATGAAATCACACCATAAAATTTAATAAACTATTTAATATATATTTAATGAAAGATTTCTTTTAAATTGTGATTTCTCTTCATTGTTTTGAGCAGTGTAAAATTTGATGTTAGTAATGTTAGTATTCACAATTTTGAAAAATGCTTATAAAAGATATGAACAAAATTTTAGTTTTTAAAGGAACATATTAATTATTAAAAATTATTTTACATTTATTAGTAATTAGATCATAATTAATAAATAATTTTGTCATAGTTTATTTGATTGCAGACAAACTATTAAATATCAATGATACTTTGAGTTAAAATAACAAACTACTACTTGGTGAAACCTGAAAAACCTTTCATCTTCAAAGTACTTTTAAGCCAGTGAAGCTCATTTTCACAGACTTCATCCTAACTAATTTTTAGTTTAAACATCCAAGGAATTTGATGCTGTATATGTTTTCAATTTGTTTTTGTTCTATCTCCTTAGACTGAATTCTTTGGGAATTTCCGATCAGATGGAGATCTGAATAGCATAATTGACAATGCATTCAAATGTTAAGTGGCAGTTGTGGATTCCAGTCTCACTTTGGGCAAATTCTTTTCTTCCAGAATTTTCTAAATTATTTAATAAATATTAATTTAATTATAATTATTAAATTTAATAAGAGATGGTGCCTAATGTCTATTTCTAATGCCAAATTATTTGGTGTTTAATAATTATTAGTATTGGTAATATAATCTAATTTAATCTGACAATTGTTTGGCTTTAATTCACTTGATTGTTAAATTATAATAAATGTAGTGTTATAAATGTGCTGTTTTTCAAATCTTTAAGTTTTAAAATAAAGATTAACACTAAATTATTTTATAACTTGTTAGTTTGAAAATAAAAATAACAGCCAGTCAAGTTATGTTACATGTTGTGCATTACTGTATAAGTAACAACTGGAGAGCACTCACATCAAATTGTAGAAAAAGACTTGATAATGCATTAGGCATCTATCCTGTTAATTTGTGGAATCTGGGTTTATGCTAGTCAATTTGTAGCATTCATCTGTTAGAAAAAAAGATTTTAATTGGTTCTATTTAATTTTAAAACATGCATACATGATTCACCAATTTTAGTTGGCCAAGTAATTTACATTTCATTGGTAGGAGAATTGACTTGAATTTCTTGAATTATCTGGAAATGGAATTTTCTTTACTTTTGTACAAAAAAAAACTCTAACTTCAGACATTGTACAGACTTATCAGTTTCTTATATTAAAAATTTCAATATTGAATGTTTGTTAATTTCATAAATTAATTTAATGTTTATTTTAAATACAAGTTTATTATTTTAGGGCTTAGCTTTGAGTGGTTGTGAACAAGAAGAAAGTAACAGACAGTTTGAGAAATCATTATTGAAAAATTATCCTCTTTTATCAACTTCTTGTGCAGTTGTTAGTGATACTGTTGGTTCCATATTGACAGTTAATCCAAATGGTAATAAAAAAATCATTCAAAAGTTAATAATTAACTAATATATAATTATTTTATCATAATATTAAAAGTAATAGTATCTATACACAGTTTGATCTTTATTGGAGTAAAACATTCTAAATAAGTAAGCCCCTAGTATTTTGAAGCCTTCTCAGTTCGTTATCAAGAGTTCAAAGGACTTTAGAATATTTGTGCTCCAATAAAGTAGGAACTGCATATAACTGTTACTTGTTGAGATAGATTAATGCTGAGTTATATTAAAAATAAATTGAAACTAACTTTTTTTTAACATGCTAATTTAGGCTTTGCTTACACTGCGATATATAAATACTTTACTTGTGACATAATTTTTATTTGCTGATTTGGGATAATACTTAATCTCTTTTTTTTATTTATAAAAGTAGACTATTATTATTTTTATTAATATGCAATGAAAAATATAAAATAACAATCAAAATAAATTTTTTAATGAATTTTTTGCTCTAAATTCCTATGAAGTTTTCTATATGAATGAATCACATATAATCTGTCATAAATAGCAAAATTTCCTGTTAGATTACTAAAAGTTTGTTATACTCTAATAAACTGAACTGAAAGATTTTTAAAGTACAACTCAGAACTGTCCTTTTATGTTATTTATGTATTGCTTTATTTGTTGCATCATATTAGTGATTGGCAAAGATGTTAAAATATCTTTATGATATAGGATGTATAATATATATGTAAGACATTAATATGAAACCAGTTATACTGGATAAACTTCAGACAAATCTAAACTTACTAAATGACCACTAAATTGTTTATTCTAAAATCTAAAGATGGTTTATTTAAGATGGTTCTAAATGTTTGTTCATTATAAATTACTGTTGAATCAAACATTTTTTTTTTTTTGAATTTTTAAGATATCACAATTATTTCATAGCATAATCAATACTCTCAATCTAACTTTAATGTTTTAAAGTAACACATATTATTCACAAATAACTTTTGAATGTTTTTATGCTATGTGCACTATTTTTTAGTAGTTAAGAATGTGCCCTACTAGAAATACTTTATCATGAAATCACACCATAAAATTTAATAAACTATTTAATATATATTTAATGAAAGATTTCTTTTAAATTGTGATTTCTCTTCATTGTTTTGAGCAGTGTAAAATTTGATGTTAGTAATGTTAGTATTCACAATTTTGAAAAATGCTTATAAAAGATATGAACAAAATTTTAGTTTTTAAAGGAACATATTAATTATTAAAAATTATTTTACATTTATTAGTAATTAGATCATAATTAATAAATAATTTTGTCATAGTTTATTTGNGCAATAAATTAACAATTTTTTAATTAAAATTCATCTATTTAAGAAGAAAAAAAAATAATGAAACCAGAAATGAAAATTTCAAAACTAGAATTCAGAAATATAAAATTCATAATGGTAATTACATTTAATTATATATTTAAATATCTGAAAAATAACTCATTTTCAAAGGCAATAATATGTTACATTAATTATATATGAACTTATTTATCATTTTGATGGTATTTTAAGTATAAATCATATAACATATGTACTTACGTATATTCATTAATTTTCACTTTATCGATCCATGTCAAAACCAGAAAAAAATAAACAAATATAAACTTTAAAACCGGTTTCCGTGACATACATTCATCTTCCCTTCTCTGCTTAGTTCCAACTATTACTACATGATGGCGTTAACTACATATATATATATTTATTAAATAAGATTTAAGATATATATATTTAAATAATTTAAATTTATAAATTAAAAACTTATATTTTTTTTATTAAACACGTATATAAAATTACGATTGCATTCTTTTTTTTTTTACAAAAAAAAATTAATATATAATTTTAAGAATTTTATAATTTACCGTTAAGTGGCGCTGTGATTTTATGGCGAACTTTGCAAAATCGAAAGTGAAACATTTGAAACGCTGATCCAAATGGGAAAGTATTTCTGTGGTGTAGAAGGGTAAATTATTGTTATTTTATCGTAAATATATGTTTAAATATATGTTTAAATTACAATACTTTCGATGAGTTATTAAAATTTATTTGTATATTATGTGTACATCTGTCAAAACTGTGTAGAAGTTACCTTTATATATCTATATACATACATACATACATACATACATACATACATACATACAAAATAACTTAATTAAAAGCAACTTCTGCCTAATTAAACTGTAAACATGCAATTTATTTTACAACTTTGACTTTGTTATGATGAAATAACATTGATTGTACAGTACATATCTAAGTACAGCTACAGCAATAGGAAAATGCTTGAAATTCCTTTCTCATTATAAGTTGTAATTCTGATTGAAGTAATAATGAGTAATTTATTTGTTAATTCAGGATGAAGTCATTACGTCAGGAAATATCTTGTTATCTGATACGAAAGGAAGTTTTAAACGACGTCATCGTCAACTGTAGGTTTAATTACAGAAATTGGATTCTAAACTTCACAACAAATCTAAAAATATAAAAACAGAAAGCAATGATATGTAATTTATAAATCAGTTTGACTGTGTTAAATTCAAGTTTTTTTTTTTTTTTTTTTAATCAAAATATATCTATAGTTATTTTAGCTATATGAGTCAAGGTCTTATATATATATAAAACATGCTTTTTGGAATGTTGGTTTATTTTTTCTTGTTTTATGTAGAGTTTACCAGTTTGAAAATAACTGTGATATTTCAAAAATATTTGTTGTTTTTATAATGATGAATTTTAGGTTTTTGATAAGATGTATAATTGTTTGATTAGTGTCATTTTGGCTGATTAAGCATTTATATGGTAACATACCATAATTATGATTTAATTCAGAAAAATTCTTTTTTCCTTCTTTTCATTATTTTTATAGTTATTTTAAAATTTATCATGAGTATTTAGGATAGAAAACATGTTATTTTATATAATTCTGAAGAAATATCCAGGGTCACCTTGGCTTTTTTATAGCAATCGCCAATTCGTTTGCCAAACACATTATTTATTCGCCAAAATAGAAAGTTATTAACCAGGTTATTACTTTTTCACTTACTGTGACTTTTTGTACCAACTAGAAATGTAAGGATGGTTGATAATATAAAAACTGCAGAGTTTTTACGAGTGAGTTTCTCAATCAACTTTACTTTTGTTTATTAACGGTAAATTGTATTGAACCAAGACCGATTCGTGTTCTGTGATACTCTTTTCATGAGTGACTTTTTTTTCTTTGTGGACTGCTCTGTTGCTATTTGCCACTGTAATTGCTAGATGAATAAAATTTTCCCAAATTGACAATTTTTCGACAGGCAGCAGCATAACCCTTGATATCAACAATTATTTAAAATAATGCTTTATTGCTTCTATGAAATTAATAATAGTAAAAAGAAATATAATCAGATTTTGTTTGTAAAATGTATATATCGTGATCTCAGAGCTCTCAACAATCTACTTTTTGCACAGACAATTAGCTTTTTAAGAATGCTGTCAGCATGTCTTGTGTTCATTACTTCATTACATCATCTCTCCACTGCTAATTATCAATCTTTAAAAGAGTTGTTTCATTTTATACTTTGTTTTATAACAAAAATTTTTTGAGGGAATTGGATAGTTTTCAAACGATTATATTTTGTAAAATATAGTTTTTTTGACATAAATTGTATGATTTGTTTCCAGATAATTTTAAAGTTATATTTGTCAAAAATATTTTGCTTTATATTTTTCCACTAGAATGATTAATATAGTAATCACTGTACAAGTAATTTTCCTTAAATTAATATTAATTTTATTTTATTAGACAGTGATCTGATTACATATTATAATTTGCATATATATATATACAGTTTAACCCGATTATAATGACATCGGATGTAACGACAACCCTAATATAATGTCAAATTTTTATCGGTCCCACGATTTTACTATACTAGATAATGTTAAAAACCCACTTGTAACGACATAAAACCCTGTTTTAACGTCATATTTGAAGCACTCTTAAATTTACAAAAATAAATTATAAATTTTATTTATCAAAGAAAATACTACGTGTTCAGTCCTAAGGTCAGAGTCCACTTCCTAGAACGATTGTGGGTGGTACTGTCACCACCTGATTCAATGGGGTGAGATGCGCCACCCCTTTAAACGACGTGACAGTGGGTTAGTCTGCATAGCTCTCATACTCGTGTTGTAGTTTAGCATCAAATCAGGTAAAATGGCTAGCTTAAAAAGGAAAGCGTTAACATTAGACTGCAAAGTAGAAATAATTAAAGCAGTTGAAAGTGGAAGAAAAAAGGCAGATGTATGCAGAGACTTTGGTTTAGCAAATTCTACAGGTCTCGTAAAACTTCATCGGAAATAATGAACAAAATCTACGACTTAGAAAATGACATTGATAAACAATTTTTAGGTGAAAAATGCCTACAATCTAAAATAACTGACTTTTTTTAAGTGAATATTTTTATTGTTTCTTTTTAATTGATATACATTAATTTAACCTAAAAGTGAAAGATATTGGACTTCATGTCTATTGATAGATAAGCAAGAAACGAGAAAATTATCATCCAGGCGTTAATAACACCTGGATGATAATTTTCTCATTTCTTGCTTAATTTAACTTTTTGTTGCCTTTTGATTCGACATTATTCTCAAAACCGAAAGTGCCGCTATTATCGAAACTTGACAAATAAAAATTTTTTATAAAAAATAATTTTTGAAATTTTTAATTACATCGTTGTAAATTTAGACATAATAATGTAAATAAAGTTGATTTAAATATTTAGTTTGCACCTTTATACATACGATATTAAATTAGACGAATTTTATAATAGATTCTTAAACAGACTTAATACTTTTATGGGACTAAAATTATGACCCCGCAGATAACGACACTCGGTTATAACGTCAAAAAATTGCTGGTCCCATGGATGACGTTATAAGCAGGTTAAACTGCTTATATATATGCATATGCATAACTTGAATGATAGCATGATAAGTATTAATAGTTAGTTCTATATATATTCTAATTTTGTGGTTAAATTTCTTAAACAGAGGTGCTTCTTTTTCTAAAGTGGTATTAGTAAATGAGGATGGAAAAGTTCTTTGTTGGGAAGATGGACCATCAACTAATCATCTAGTAAGTTTTTGATTTTTAAATTATTCAGTACCAGTATATTTTCATTATATATTAAATAACAAATGATCATTTACTTTAAAATTATCACTGGACACAAAAAATTTATTTTAAAATCATTAATGAATAATACTTGTATTTTGAAAATGAATAAAACTTGGTACCACATCTAAATAACAGAAAATTCAAACTGACGCCAAAAAAATTATTTATTAGGAATATACTGTTTGGCCAGCTTTGACTAACAGTATTTAGTTTACTGACAGTAATTTATTTAAAGCTATTTTGGAGCATATAAATATATATATACAGTGGGTGATCGGTTAACGAACAAATCAGATAACGAACACTTTCGCAAAAGATTTTTATGTTCGGACAACGAACACATGATAGGATAATGAATACCCCACAGAACAAACACAAGAAGAAGCGACATAAATAATGAATACCAATCTTCCGAAGGTCTTCCCTTGTCTTCAAGCAACAATTTGAAACTTTTTGGAGTGCGGGAGACGTCGACATCGATGCTCAAGCCGATATATACTGATCAGATAGTATTCCTCCAAACTTTGAAACTCTCCCTTGTAATTCCAGCCTTTTATTTTTGTGACAAAAGAATTCTTTTGTGTATTCGCGAGACTGTCGGTAGGCACACGTTAAGTTTTGCGTTTGTTTTTCTTTTCGAAAGGTGAGAGTATAATAGCAAAGGTAGAGAGTGGGCAGAAGATGCCTAATGTTGCTGGGCAGTATGATGTGAACAGGTCTACAGTAGGCCGCAATTCAGTCTTATTTAAGAAAAATCCTGTATAATCAAGGAGACTCAAGCATCTAAAGGAATAACAAAAATCACATCTGAGAAATAAAGAACATCGAAGAGTTCATAATGGAATCTGAAACAGATCTGATGACAGAAGAATGCCAAGAACTTTTGAATGAAGAACACCAAGAAACTTGGCAAAATATGTTTTCTTCTGAAAAAGAGAATTAATGCCGATATCTGTTATTAAAGATCCTTTGAAGAAGTGGGAGGATGTCAGAACAACGGTCTTAGAATGGCATCCAAATCAGGTTGAGGCTTGGGGATCTCTACAATTACAATATTATTAATTACTTACAAAAAATCCTGAAGAAAAGAGAAAAGCAATCGACATTAGACAGATTCTTTAACCCTTTCAAACGGAAAAAACATGACTAATAAAAACGCAAGACTGTGTATGTATGTATTTTTATTATTACATATAAATAAACGTAGTAAGAAAGTATATATTTTTTATTTTTGCAGGTCTCCAGAACAAATTAATTAAATTCCCATTAAAATCTATGGTAAATCGATAATTGGTTAACATACAATTCAGATAGCGAACAAAGTCTTGGAATGGATTGTGTTTGTTAACTAATCACCCACTGTATATTGTTTTATATAGCAAGATATTTATTAATTTGTAATGCATATAAGAATATTATAGATGTTATGTAATTTCTTGTCATATATAATGCAAAAATACTATAATTAATAACCTTAAATAATAATTCTTAATTATTTACTTCCTGAAGTGTTTATGAAATTATAGTTTATCTTTATGAAGTTATATTGTATTTTAGTCATTAAATTTAGAAAACAAATTAAATAATTATAACAGTTCATCAAATTGTGAATTCTCAAATGCACATTTTTCAAAATCAATTACAATTACAAATTCACAACATTGATATACAATAATTTCTAACTAGTGAAATTGGAAATTAATCAAATTTATTAGAAATTAACACACATTGAAAGTATGAATTATTATTACTTCTAAAAGTATTAGTGACAATCTGCACTTCAGAGAATCTTGACTAATTATTAGCCATATTTAACTTATATCTACTAATTTAATATTATATCCATTATATGAAAAAATTCAATTAAATTTTCATTACCCATTAATATCCACATTTCATTATATTTCCTCAAATCTTTCTTAAGGAGTCTATATTTATTCTCTGTAATATTTTTGAGAGAAATTTTTTCATCATCAGCAGTATACCATGCAGATATTTAATTATAAAGTTTTAAAATTTCTATCAAACTTAAAAATGTCAAATTCATTTTTATTTGTTAAGTTAACTTAAAATTTAAATTTTTTTCTGAAACCACATATAAAACACATATATTAAATATCTGTATAATGTAACACTGATGGTGGAAGAAAATTCTTTTTGAAAACATTATGGAGAATAAACCTAAGGAATTTGAGGAAAGGTTTGAGGTAATGTGATGAAGTAAATAAATAATATAGAATTGTTATTTCCTTGTATACAAGATTCTTGATTCTTTTTAAAGTCAATGATAAAACAAATTCAAAAATAACTTCAATTTAGAGATTTTAAATAGAATAAACAATCTATTTCTTGAAAGAAGCATTTCATTTTATAAAAAAATTTAAGAATATTTTTCTAAAGATGGATTCTGAATATGTTAAATAATATAATTTGGTTGTGTTATATTGTAATAGGCATGTATTTATATACCACTATATCTTTTTTCATTAGTTAATAATGTTTTATGAAATAATTTTTATATTTTTTTTGTTATCATTATGTTGCCTATTAATATCATTTAAATTTAATAGTAAATTAATATGAAAATATATGTCATGTCAATACTATTATTATTTACCTTACTAATATAAATAAAAGTTGTAATTTTTTATTAAATATTTATAAACATAAATTGTAATAATTTTGTATACTTATTTTTATAATATATAGCTTGTAGGACTTGAAGAATGTCAGAGAAGGATATATGTTATGGTAGATAAACTTAAAGAGAAAGCTGGAATTGGGAAAGATACAAAACTTGATGGAATGGTATGTTATATAATTTATTTTAGAAGTAAGGAGTATAATTTTAAATTATTTAATTTATTAATTTGCTTTTAAATGAAATAAAAATAGTTTTTAGGATATATGATATATAAATACTTTACTTGTGACATAATTTTTATTTGCTGATTTGGGATAATACTTAATCTCTTTTTTTTATTTATAAAAGTAGACTATTATTATTTTTATTAATATGCAATGAAAAATATAAAATAACAATCAAAATAAATTTTTTAATGAATTTTTTGCTCTAAATTCCTATGAAGTTTTCTATATGAATGAATCACATATAATCTGTCATAAATAGCAAAATTTCCTGTTAGATTACTAAAAGTTTGTTATACTCTAATAAACTGAACTGAAAGATTTTTAAAGTACAACTCAGAACTGTCCTTTTATGTTATTTATGTATTGCTTTATTTGTTGCATCATATTAGTGATTGGCAAAGATGTTAAAATATCTTTATGATATAGGATGTATAATATATATGTAAGACATTAATATGAAACCAGTTATACTGGATAAACTTCAGACAAATCTAAACTTACTAAATGACCACTAAATTGTTTATTCTAAAATCTAAAGATGGTTTATTTAAGATGGTTCTAAATGTTTGTTCATTATAAATTACTGTTGAATCAAACATTTTTTTTTTTTTTGAATTTTTAAGATATCACAATTATTTCATAGCATAATCAATACTCTCAATCTAACTTTAATGTTTTAAAGTAACACATATTATTCACAAATAACTTTTGAATGTTTTTATGCTATGTGCACTATTTTTTAGTAGTTAAGAATGTGCCCTACTAGAAATACTTTATCATGAAATCACACCATAAAATTTAATAAACTATTTAATATATATTTAATGAAAGATTTCTTTTAAATTGTGATTTCTCTTCATTGTTTTGAGCAGTGTAAAATTTGATGTTAGTAATGTTAGTATTCACAATTTTGAAAAATGCTTATAAAAGATATGAACAAAATTTTAGTTTTTAAAGGAACATATTAATTATTAAAAATTATTTTACATTTATTAGTAATTAGATCATAATTAATAAATAATTTTGTCATAGTTTATTTGATTGCAGACAAACTATTAAATATCAATGATACTTTGAGTTAAAATAACAAACTACTACTTGGTGAAACCTGAAAAACCTTTCATCTTCAAAGTACTTTTAAGCCAGTGAAGCTCATTTTCACAGACTTCATCCTAACTAATTTTTAGTTTAAACATCCAAGGAATTTGATGCTGTATATGTTTTCAATTTGTTTTTGTTCTATCTCCTTAGACTGAATTCTTTGGGAATTTCCGATCAGATGGAGATCTGAATAGCATAATTGACAATGCATTCAAATGTTAAGTGGCAGTTGTGGATTCCAGTCTCACTTTGGGCAAATTCTTTTCTTCCAGAATTTTCTAAATTATTTAATAAATATTAATTTAATTATAATTATTAAATTTAATAAGAGATGGTGCCTAATGTCTATTTCTAATGCCAAATTATTTGGTGTTTAATAATTATTAGTATTGGTAATATAATCTAATTTAATCTGACAATTGTTTGGCTTTAATTCACTTGATTGTTAAATTATAATAAATGTAGTGTTATAAATGTGCTGTTTTTCAAATCTTTAAGTTTTAAAATAAAGATTAACACTAAATTATTTTATAACTTGTTAGTTTGAAAATAAAAATAACAGCCAGTCAAGTTATGTTACATGTTGTGCATTACTGTATAAGTAACAACTGGAGAGCACTCACATCAAATTGTAGAAAAAGACTTGATAATGCATTAGGCATCTATCCTGTTAATTTGTGGAATCTGGGTTTATGCTAGTCAATTTGTAGCATTCATCTGTTAGAAAAAAAGATTTTAATTGGTTCTATTTAATTTTAAAACATGCATACATGATTCACCAATTTTAGTTGGCCAAGTAATTTACATTTCATTGGTAGGAGAATTGACTTGAATTTCTTGAATTATCTGGAAATGGAATTTTCTTTACTTTTGTACAAAAAAAAACTCTAACTTCAGACATTGTACAGACTTATCAGTTTCTTATATTAAAAATTTCAATATTGAATGTTTGTTAATTTCATAAATTAATTTAATGTTTATTTTAAATACAAGTTTATTATTTTAGGGCTTAGCTTTGAGTGGTTGTGAACAAGAAGAAAGTAACAGACAGTTTGAGAAATCATTATTGAAAAATTATCCTCTTTTATCAACTTCTTGTGCAGTTGTTAGTGATACTGTTGGTTCCATATTGACAGTTAATCCAAATGGTAATAAAAAAATCATTCAAAAGTTAATAATTAACTAATATATAATTATTTTATCATAATATTAAAAGTAATAGTATCTATACACAGTTTGATCTTTATTGGAGTAAAACATTCTAAATAAGTAAGCCCCTAGTATTTTGAAGCCTTCTCAGTTCGTTATCAAGAGTTCAAAGGACTTTAGAATATTTGTGCTCCAATAAAGTAGGAACTGCATATAACTGTTACTTGTTGAGATAGATTAATGCTGAGTTATATTAAAAATAAATTGAAACTAACTTTTTTTTAACATGCTAATTTAGGCTTTGCTTACACTGCCAATGACAACAGAAACCAATGTTTTTATTGTTTGTGTTTGTCTGTAAAATCTTCACACTAATCATTGTTGTTGCATTTTTGTCTTAGTCATTTGTAGTGTGAAAGTTATCCAAGATTCAACATTTGTTGTTGTAATGGTATTGGCCAATCAGTATGAACTTCCCACAATTCTTTGAACAAGATAGAAGAACCACTAATCTGACATGTTGAAGAAAGAAGCCCTAGAAAGCTTAAAAGATGGTCAAAAGTATTTGGAGACACAAGAAAATAATTTAAAAATTCTTTAGTGTCTTTTAATCTTAATTTCTAGATCAAAGCATGGAAATCTCGTGTTTTTCTCTGAATAGTAATAGCTATGATTCACCATCAATGTTTTGATATTTTCCTTAACAGTAATAAATTCAGTTGTCAATGTCAAAGAATTAACATTTTATTCTGCATATCCAGTTTTAAAATAGAGACAAATTTAGTCTAAAAGTGCAGAAATCCATGGAATAATGCTAAGCTTAATGTAAATTGCATGTCCTCTAACACAAAAAATAATGAACAATATGAATGCTTTGACGATGAACAAATATGATCAAAGATATGCTATCATTATCATTTAAGATCTATGGTAGTTGTCATCGGCAATATGAACACAGCCTCAAACTGAAAATAATTAATCAGTAATTAAATAATGTAAATATTTTATGTTAGTTATAATTAATTTTAGAAAAGAATAGAATTTATCCTTTTCATATTTTTTAGGTCATAATTTGCTAGAATTTATCCTTTATGTTTAATGATTTTTGAATATTTGTATTAGAAATGATATGATATTGAATTCTGCTGATACAATTGGTACTTTTTTCTATTCATACTCTAAAATGTTGGTAGTAAATGAAAGCCTGAAGCTCTTTACTATGTTCACTAACCATTTAAATTCAAATATAAAGAAATAAAAATTTACAAATTGATATATAAGATCTAGTCCCTAGGCAATTGTATTCTAGCCCTGTGTTTAGGAAAAAATTTGAATACACCTTGAATAAATTTATAATACTATAGAAAAATTGCCAGAATGAAAAAATTGTTACCAAATCAACAACTGACTTGAATGTGCAAGCAATATTGCCAACACTGGTGATAAATTGCCAGATATGACAACACTTTTCATGTTGCTCATTCATTGCTACAGAGTGCTTTTGAAGGTTGCTGTCAAATATGCATGTATTAACAAAACTTGTACAACATTTGCCCAGTAGTGTCAAATCACATGCAGAGAGATACATTTTCTACAGCATGATATGTCCATTGTTGTATTCAAATGGCACATTTTCTACAGCATGATATGTCCATTGTTGTATTCAAATGGCAAAATGATGTGGAGGATGCTTATCAAAATGGAAAAAAGAAAAAACTAAGCAGCTTTTATTTGTCAAGGACAAGATTTTCTAAGGTACAAAAATATTTTACATGAATTAAGCATACAATCTTTTCTTTAGACTCAGTGAAAGTGAATAGGAAAATATGAATTATTTGTGAATTTTTCATATTACATTAACAAAAGAGTCACATTGAACAATTTATCGTGTGCACAAACTCACTTCAAAATTAAATGTACAATTTAAACTAAATTTATATGATTATAATGAAACTTTATTGTAACTTTTCATAATTTAAATATGAATACTCCTGTGTTATTTCTCATTTTGTAAAGATTGATTTGTTTCTTGTTTTAAAATGATTTTTTCTTGATATTAATATATAAATTTAAATTGATACTGTTAGCTGAAAGAATAATTTTCATTTACAAAATAGAGATGTTTTTCAATACAGACATTAACAAAATGAATTTATTAACAAAAGTTAGGTACAAACATGGTTACTTTTTGACATAGTCATCATGAAGATTGAGGCATTTTTCATATCTGTGGATGAGCTTTTCCATCCCTTTGACATAGAGTGTTGCCATTAGTGAATTGAAGTAGCCTTAATGTGGGAATCTGGAGTTGAGAAAGCGTTTTTCTCACTCTTGTTCGGCCTCAGATTGGGAAGAACCTGCAGGCTCACTAGAATGGGTTTTTAGTAGTATTTGATTTAGGGGACAGAAAGTTTGTTTGATCTACCTGTTAATTTTTTTTGACACCAGCCTAATTAGAGCATTAGGCATGCTACTGATTAAATTTAAATACCTTTTCGGGAGGGAGGGATCGTAGATCCATGATAAGACTTTGGCAAAGGGTTGAGTTCAATGATAGACCATTTAAAGAAACAAAACAAAATTTAATGAGAACAAAATATAAAAGAAAATAATAATTGATAAAGAGATACTGGACCCTTGTCTAATCGTGTGAGAGAGAGAGTTTACAAAAACTTAGACATACTACCTTGATTGAAGATCTCGATTTTGGTCTTCTTGTTAAATGGAGTCAGCTATCTTCTTGGACAAGGTTTGAGGAGGAGGATGTGAGTGAGGGGACTAAATGCTTACTTCTCAGTCATCACTTATGGCACTTTCCTAATTCATGTAGACTGCCCTGAATCACGAGAAATTGCCCCTTTTATTGTCAGTTTTGACCAATAAAAATTATGGATTTTGGTCCACAGATGGGATGTACGGGGGGGGTTAGATACCTAGATGTTTGTTAAGATTAGAGATAAACTCTTGCAATAGGAAGTTGATTTCCCTTTTTAACACAACTGTGTCACTTGTATCATCCATTTTTGTAACAAATGTGAAAAGATAGACATATTTTCTCACGTTAATTTTATGATATAATTATGATTCTCACAAGTTAGGCACAAACATGGTTACTTTTCAACATAATCACCATGAAGATTGAAGCATTTGTCATATCTGTGGACGAACTTTTGTCATAGAATGTTGCTGTCAGTGAATTGAGATGGTCTTAACAATGTTGTTTTGAAGATTGTCATTAGTCTCAAACCTCTGCCCTGCTAGCCACGTTTTCAGTTCAGGAAAGAGATGGAAGTCTTCACACATTAAAAAGTTCCAAGCTGGGTGGAAGTCTTCACCACCTTTAAACACCCAGCATATAGCCCCAATTTAGCGCTGAGTGAACAGAAAAAGTGGCTAGGAGGGCAGAGGTTTGAGACTAATGACGATCTTCAAAACAACATTAGGGCCCATCTTGAGTCATTGGCAGTAACATTCTATAACAAGGGGATGGAAAAGCTCATCCACAGATATGATAAATGCCTCAATCTTCATGGTGATTATGTCTGAAAGTAACCATGTTTGTACCTAACTTTTGGTAATAAATTCATTTTGTTATTTACACTTGTCTTTTTTTTATGGACTATTGGAGGTTGAAAACAATAGCCTACATATTTAATGCTAAGAATAATGCTAGGACAGTCTTGAATCAAGGAAATAAGTGGCATTCAATGATTAATTTTTCAAAATCATTCATTCATTTTAGATTTTAAATTATAAATTCACTTAATATATTCTCTAGATTAACAAATTTTTACAAAAGTTCATAATTTCATTAATAAAATTATATATTAGTTTGTTAAATATTTCAGGTGGTGTTTGTTTAATTGCTGGAACAGGCTCCAATTTACTGGTTCTAAATCCTGATGGAACAACAGCTCGTTGTGGAGGCTGGGGACATTTGTTAGGTGATGAAGCTTCAGGTAATAATTTAATTATATAAAAGTTTATAGGATAATAGAGATTTTACAGAACAGTTTTGCAGACATAATACAGGACAGATCATGTTGTACAGATTTAAAAATAATGAATACTTTATCTTTAATGTAGAGTATATTTTCAAGTTAAATTTTTTTTATTTGAGAATAGATATTCTAAACAGCTTTATTAGAAAAAGCTGTTTAGAATATTGTCATGTTAAATTTTACAGCTTTAATTATTCATAATAAAATTGTAAAATCATTTAAATTTCATCAAGAATAGTTTTTATGAACTTTACAACTATATCTCATTCAAATTTAATTGACTACAGAATAAATCAAATTAGAGCATGATTTTTTTATCATTAAACGTCTTACTAATTTAAATTATAGCTCAAATACAGTAGAACCTGATTAACTGAGGTTCTGTATTATCCAAGACAAACCCATAAGTGAACACACTACTTTTTTCATACTGTAATTCATAAAAGAAACTTTAAAACAATAACATGTATTACAAAATGATTTGATTCTGTTACTTTTTATCATTTAATTTCAATCTGAGACAAATCATTCATATTAAAAGTAACTATAATAATATAAATTTTTATTTTCAAAATTATTGTACTATACTATACATGTAAATAGCTATACAATAAATAATGTAAAAAATTTGTTCTTATACATGATTAAATTCACTAAGATGTAAAAAGAGGCTTAAAAGTGATATACCATATAAATCTTTCATATTTGTAATTTTTAATCCTAAATGTAATAGCAAAATTTAAGTAGATATTTTCTCACATTGTTTTGAAATGTGAAAAAATTTATTGGAAAACATTTATTTCCAAATTAAAGAATGCAAAAATCATAAAGACAAATTATGCAAGTATAAACACTTTACAAGCAATATTTTAAAAATTTTTAAACAAAATTTATAGGATTTTAAAAACCTGATTTTGTATCTTTGTACCAGGGCTTTCAAAAACTTCTTGGAAAGTGGTTATTATTCATTAACAGAATGCTATATTTATAATTAACTGATGTGAACATAAACTTTGTTAAGACTGGTTTTATCATAGTTCAATAAAAATTGATGGTAAATGTATGTTTACTTGTGTTGTGGTAATCAATGAAGCTGTAACAGTATGTTTATTGCTAAAAAAAAAAAACAAAAACAAAAAGATGTGTCTGGGTAAGATGAATGCTGTCAAGGTATGACTAGAGAGGAATCCATTGTTACTTGTTTTGAGAATTGCAATGTCAAGATATGAAGAGTTAAAAGAACTACTTCAGAATGGATGAAGATATCTTTAAGTTTGTAGTTTTGAAGTTATCACTCTTTATGTATAGGCAGAATATACAATTAAAAAATTATGTCAGCATGGATGAGACCCTATATTTACACTTTAATTTCTGGCAAGAGAAGAAAGTTATTCAATTTTATAATTTACTAATCAATGCATCCTTTTAGGTATATAAACCATAATGAAAGTTGAATTTTGGAAGGTAAAATAGCTACACATAATAGTTTTTCATTTCTCATTTACTATAAATAACAATATCACATTGTTTTTAAAATTATGAACTGATTTTATTTGCTATGCTTTTAAACAAAATGGTTTTTTAATCTTTACATTAAATGACATTTAAATGACATTATAAGTATAATTGTTCCTTAATGAAAATTAAATTCATATGCACAATTGTCACTTGTTTTATTAGCTATACATATGACCTTATTAACCATATCCAATGAATCATTAATTCCTTTGTTAAGGAAAGAAAGTTGAACAAATATGATCTAAATTACTTTCCAAAATTTACAAATTGACCAAATTGGGCTGTTGATGATGCTAAAGAGTAACTTGCAGTCTCTGCCTAGCTCATTATGTTCTAAGTGTACAGCAAAACTTTAAGAGGAAAATACAGAAAGTATTTTTCTCTTAGCTTGTCATAATATAAGATCATATCTTGCACATTGGATGTTGCATAATTTAGACATTATAAATTCTCTAAAACTATCAGTTGAATCTTGTGTCTGTTGAATTGTCAGCCTTTCTTTCACCACAATGTTTGACATTTCCACTGTAATAGTTGATGCTTGAAGTAACAAGGCATCATACCCTCAGTTTTTTCTTCTTAGTTCTTGGACACTGCATTTGTCTTCATTTTCTGTGCTGATTGAAGATGAGATGTATCATTCAAATTATAACTTTTCCTTTTAGTCATTTAATCTTGAAAGTAATAAATGCTGATAAATATATGTACAGATATTTATTTCATTTCTATAAACATGTTCTATATTATTATATGTAGTTGTAATGTACCTTCTGTGAAGTAAATAAATGAAATTGTGTATACTTTCTTTCATTTTTTTAATAAATATTAGCTTTTAAATTTATTCATTTTCTTCACATCTATCATTGATGGTTTTAATTGCTTTTATATAAAAAATATTTTAGAAAATATTTTTTATATAAAAGATCTTTATTAAATGTCTTTTATAGTGTAATACCTGTCTTAAACAGTATTTCAGATGCCACTTAAAAACTTATGTATCTTTCTTTTTTTTATTGGGTTTAATTTTATTGGTTTTTGTTTACTTATTTCTGTTTTAATGTAATATTCAAATATATATTGAATAAATTTATTTTTATATTTATATTATTAATATTAAAATAAATATAATAGATACAGATTTTAATCCAATATACAGGCAGTTCTTGACTTTCAGACAACTTGCTGTTTTGTATATGATATTTTGATACCTTTACTTTATTATTTTTTATACACCAAATTTACATTTTTTTATACATTTTTGTTCAGCAAACAAAACTTTTGTATTATCGTGTAGTGTCATTTTTCATTTTGATACTACAGTATAAAAATCATCTATGGAAGTTAATTTTTGTTGTCTGTTCTCTGTTTAAAGTTGGTTTTAATGTTTTAAATAATGCTTTTGCTTTATTACGTATTCATTGTAAAACTTTCTTTACTTTAATAAGAGATTTTATAAGTTATCTGGTAACATTATTAGTTTCCTTTATAACATGCAACTTGTTTGACTTTTCTATAAATTTTATTTTCCTGGCTGTAAAAGTATGTAACACTGGAAAGTATTATAATTGTGTCAAATTTGACTCTGGATTTTTACAAATCTCAACATTTTGAGACTTCCTGAACCAAAAAACTAAAAGATTCTGTGGATGTGTTTGTGTTTGTCTATTTAATTTAATATCTAAAGATGGGGTAAAGATTAAGAATGAAATTTGGCATAGTAATTTATATAAGGGCATTGATACTATTAAATTTTGGTGGGTAAGGCTGAGGGGGTGGGTAGATAGAGGAGGTCATGTATCTCAAGAGGGACAGGAGTTAATGAAGATTTTTTTTTTTTTTTTTATAAAACTTACCCTTACTCTCAAAATTAAGCATTTCTTGCCTTTTTATAATAATTTATAATGTAAAAGTTATTTTTTTAATAACATAACAAACAGATGGCACCTCACACAAGTTTAACTGAGCTAGTGTCATAGTGTTTTTTAAGAATGCATTATATCCAAAAGTATACCTGTAAACCAAATAATCAGAATTATAGACTATGTTTAGGTTCTATCAATTGTTATTAAATTATAGTGTTTAATATAATTAATTTTATTTTTAAATTTACATATAGGATTTTGGATTTCACAGAAAGCAGTTAAAACTATATTTGATACTGAAGATAATTTTAACCCTTCATCATATGATATATCTGTTGTGAAAAGAATTGTATTGGATCATTTCCAGGTAACTCTTTTATAAATAATTATGAATTGTCAAATGTATTGTATTTAAAAATTGAATTTTATAATGATATTTTTTGATTTTTATATTCAGTATAAATTTTATAAATTAAAGGACAATAAACATTTTTGGTTTTTGGCAGTTATTTCTTTTTTGACAATGTGCCATGGTTCCAAGTTTGTAAGTTTTTATGATTAAAAAGGTGATTTAGAGAAATTATTTATTTATGTCCTAGGACAGCAAATTTCCTCCCCCATATCAACATAAAATCCCTAACCAACAATATACAAAACAATAAAAAAGAATTAAAACAAACAACAACAAAAACAGAAAAAATTTAAGAATTATAAAGCATACACTGACAAGATTTTTTTTATATCATGAATAATCAAAGTGGTTGAATCTTAGAGTACTCCTAGAAACATCTATAATTTATTATGTATTCAGACTTCTTTCTTTCAGCAAATATATGTTTAACAAATTTCTGAAGTCAAAACCAGATATGGGAAGCTTAGGGGCAGGAGGCCACGATTAATTGTATACAAAGTTCTGGTTTTCATCGTAAGTTGCATTGTTTCAATTAAAAAATTTTCCCCTGAAAATGGTTATATAGATGACTGGCACAACTCAATTGTTAACAGGAAAAGTGTGATGAACAGGGGGAAGACATTACTGAGGTGGAGAGCATATATTTTAAATTAAATAAATTAAAAATTACAGCCTGGCATTGTGATGGTGTCACAATAAATAATTGTTTGTATTTCTTTTATAATATTGGGTTGTTCAGAAAGTAATTTCATTTTTTTTTTTACCACCAGACGGATTAGTCTTATTTTTCTCTCCATTTTCATTCTAAACCGTATTATCATTATATATTTTGACAGCTAGCATTTTAAGGCTTATTTGTAAGAAATTTTGTTTGATTTTGTGCAATTATTTATTTTTTTGTGCCCATCAAATATGGAAGATCGAAAGCAGCATTTTCAGCATATTTTGCTCTTTTATTACCGAAAAGGTAAGAATGCTGTTCGAGTGAGAAAAAAATTGTGTGACGTTTATGGAGAAGATGTATTGACAGAACGACAGTGCCAAAACTGGTTTACAAAATTTCGTTTTGGCAATTTCAATAATGAAGATGCACCACATTCTGGATGGCCAATTGAAACTAATGAAAACAAAATAAAGGTACTGATTGAAGCAAATTGCCAAATAACAACATGTGAAATCACTAAGAGATAAAATTTGTCAAATTGAACTGTTTATGATTACTTGAAACAAATTGGTTTTGTTTCAAAGCTTGATATATGGGTTCCACATGTTCTTAAAGAGAGATGCTCTCTTTGGTGGGATTTTAAGAAAATTTTTTTTTGGAGCTTTTACCAGACAATTTAACAATTGATTCGAAAGTGTACTGCCATCAAGTAAACAAATTGAGTAATATCATCAAACAGAAAAGGCGGCCAGAATTGATCAACAAAACAGGTGTAATGTTTTACCACAATAATGTCAAATTTCACACAAGTTTGGTAATTCGTCAGAAACTGTTATAACTTAGATGGGACCTGCTATCACACCAACCATATTTGCCAGATCGAGCACACTCAGATTATTACTTGTTCTGGTCTATACAAATTTTTTTTAACTGTAAGACATTTACTTGAAATGACAATGTCAAAAATCACTTGGATCAGTTTTTTGTAAGCAACGATCAAAACTTTTATGAATGTGAAATCATGCTACTACCAGAAACGATGACAACAGGTATTTGACCAAAATGGTTGATATATAATTCAATAAAATATTTATTTATTGTAAAAATATTGTGGTTTTTTCCACAGAAAAAAACGAAATTATTTTCCGAACAACCCAATATATTAAAGAACTGTTTTGAATTAAAATTAATTACATTATTATTACTTTTTTAGGTTGAAGATAAATTTGGTCTCTTAGAACATTGTTATGTAAATTTTAGTAAAACATTTTTTGCTGGTCTTTGTGCCAAACTTGCAAAAGGTAAATTAAATAATTGAAATCATTAACATTTTATTTAAATATTTAATAAATAAATGTGAATATAATCAAATCTTGATATAGCATCACACTCATAAAATGTCAATATGAATATTAGTGAGTGGATTTTCCAAATAAATATTAAATACAAAACACTTTAGTATCTGAATTACTAAATGTATGATATTCACACATTTAGTAATTCATTTTCAAATTCTAACTTGAATGTAGATCTTATTACCATATATAATTCTTATAATTTGAGATAATTTACTGTATAGTTTAATTTGATTTAGTGCCAATATCAGAAGTGGCTCTGAATTGAGTTTTGAATATATTTTCTTGACAATATTGTCACTTAATGTTTTTAATAATAGTTTCACTTCTTTGTTATAAATATCTTCAGTTATTTATTTTAAAAATGCCTAAAGACTCTCAGGCTGAGACTCCACTAGCGTAAAAATAGGCGTAAAAACCTTTGTCATAAAAACTGTTAATCACGTGACCTATTTGCATTTGTGTCTGTATTGCGGTGGAGGTCTGCTAGTGAAGTTTTTATGGCGATGGTGCTGCCCCAAGTGTCGAAAGTAAGTACTTCTGTGCACATGAATTGGTAGAAACGGAAGACGGTTGTATATGTGATATATCGATATAAAGACAATGATTATATTCTATGACTTTTTCTGTACTATAATTACAAATGTAGTAAAAATAATATCTTTACTTTCATATATTAACTTTTATTATTGCATTATTAAGATAATATGCAACACTTATAAGCTTAGCTTTTTTTTATTATATAGTCCTCTAAATTAAAGGATTGTCCTTTATAATCGGGATACAGGTAACCCCCATATAACACGGCACTTCTATAGCACGGATTCACTCTAACATGGTTCGAGAATTAGGTAAAACCTTGTACAACACGAAATGTAATAAATTTTCACATACTTAAGTATTAATAATTATTAGTACTTAAGTATGTAAATTTTCTTTTCCGCTTTCTGTTGATACACGTAATCCTTCTCGAAACTTGTTTCAGTGTTGCCAGATCTCGACGCTTCTAATTTTGTGTTGCCAGATGTTTTCCCTTATTCCATACTTGCTTTATTCTTCATAAGTGCTTAGCACCATATAGGGAAATTTATAAAGATCTTTTAACTAAAAGCAAGCAATCTAAAATAACATATTTTTGCAAAAGGTAGAGCATGGATCTGAAGATAATGCAGAAAAATGCTCAGAGGATAAGGATATCTTGCCAAAAAGAAAACACCCTTGGTTAATAGTGCTTAGTGATGACAAAGAAAACATTGTTTAATTTATATTAATATGTATCAGTTAAGAAAATTTTAATAAAGATATTTATCTTAATTATGAAAATATAATAGCATGTTTTTAACCTAACCCCCCTTTTCATACTAGTTCTTTGTTTCGTATAACATGGATTCGCATAACACGGCAATTTTTTGGAACATAACTCCCGTGTTATATGGTGGTTACTTGTACCTCTTGTCATAGATACACAAATACTTTCGGATGTTTTTGATAAATCTTTCCAGATCTATTCTAGAGTAGCCATGAGAGAACATACACAAAAGTTCATTTTCTGCCATTTTCGCACCATGTCACAATGACCTAGATTTCACTGATTTCTGATTGTGGATGGTACTGTTTTACGGCCATATTCGTGTTGAAAGTTGAACACTGCTCAACTTGCTTTTATGCTGGTTTTATGACCTGCTCAGGCGTAAAATATCACAGTCATGTGATTAAAAGTTTTTAAGCCCGCTTTTATGTTAGTGGAGTCTTTGCCTTACTCCCAAAATACAAAAAAATGAGTGAGGAGGTTACTTTTTATTTTGTAATTTAACATACATTGATTTAATCTTTTGAAAAGCAGATGTTGTCTTTAATTGATACTGTTTATATGCACTTTAACATTTATAAGTTGTATCTGCTTACAAATTTAGAGCGTGGAACCTGGTTGAAGTAAGTGGATGAGCATTTGAAGATGGGAGAAGCAAAAGAGGTATACAAAGACAGAAGTATCCAGAGGAGTCTGATAAATGGGTGTGTGTGTGTGTGTGTGTTTGTGTTTGTGTGTGTGATGCATGTGATTCCTTTTGCCCGTTACCCACTCCTGCTGGCAATGGGCATGATGATATGTATGTTATTATTAAGTGTTAATAAATAGTATCAATTAAAAGTAGATAATCCTTTGAAAAAGCTGAAGATCTCTTAAAAAGAAATGAATTTTAATGTACATTGAGAGAAGAGTGAGGAGAGTCAAAAGATCCATTCTCACAAAGAATCCTATATTAAAAGATTGAAACATTATTCATTAATCAATAATAATTTAAACATAACCAGTTTTAATTATTCTTTTTTTTTGTTATTTTAATTATATTAAATATTATTAATAATTTTATATTTAATTTGAATTTAATTTATTTGTGATTAAATAGTTGCAATAGAAGATGAGGATCCTTTGTGTTGCTTTTTATTTAATGAAGCAGGAAAAGCACTTGGAAAACATCTCATTGCTGTACTTCCACAGATCCATCGAGTAACTTTTTGTTTAAATAATTTATTATTCCTTTAAAATATTATTAAACACACAATATAATACAATAAATATAAATGTTTTTTCTTTCTTTTAGAGTTTATTAACAGAAAAAGGTGGGCTTCCTATTTTGTGTGTTGGTTCTGTCTTTAAGAGTTGGAAACTTTTACAAGAAGGTAAAATTTTATAATTTTCTCTTTAATTAAATTATTTGTTTTCTTTTAGATTAAAATTCTATTTCTATTCATTTGTTGGATGATTTTATTCATAAATCAAACTCTAATTTTTGGATAAACATATACTGTAATATAATATTAATATGACTATAATTCTTCTTCTTCTTGGTGCCATATCAGATTTCTGACGTCGGCGACACCTGGCGTAAGTTTGTAATCCGCCAAGGTGTATACTAGGGAAAGTTACTACCCAGAGTGGTTTCCCGTTGCCTTCTCTGGGGTGCGATGTTACGCGAGGGGAACTAATGCCTTCCGGGAGGACTTTTATGGGGAACTGGCCTCCTATTTAGTCGTTATTGGCAAGGAGAAAACCCGGAAAACTCCAAGCAGCCAGCCTGTCCGATCGCGGCGCGAACCCACGACCGAACTCCCAGTGTTTAGGGTACGAAGACCACTCGGCCACTGGTGGGCNACTAGATAAACGTTTAAAGCACATAAAATCATATTAAAATATATACAAGTATGTACTGTATTTACAGTACATGCATTCGTAAATTTAGATTACTTTTTTTGTACTATATTAAAAACTAAAATTTATTTGTTTGTAAGCTTAAAATAGATTTTTATTTGCCATATATTATTAAAAATGCATTAATAAATAAAATACAGAACCGGAAATGGTAATTTACGGTTTAGCCTAGTGATAAGTAGATTCGGAGACAAGTAAATTCGACTTACGTCGTTTTTCGACTTACGTCGTTCTCCTGGAACCAATTACCGACGTAAGGCGAGGTATACCTGTACAGTGAAATGTCAGTATATAGAAATTGTGGGGACCATTAAAATATTTTTGTTATTTGAAATACAAAATAAAATTAGGCAATGGGATCGGTTATCTATTTATAAAATTGATTTAGATGTATAACTATAATTCTAAAATTTTTCTTAAAAAATTAAAATTTAGATTATAGAGTAAAAAACACTCTATCTGCACCAATTTCAAGGAAGTAACAACATGAATATTTAACAAATAAAGAAATTTATTTTACTTTTTTCCTTTCTTTATCCAAATGCATTTTGCCAGCATAATTTGGCTGCATCAGTGGATATTGATACTTGATTTTACATCAGTGCCTTAATACTTTACAAAGCCATCCCAGCATGCATCAACCGACATTCCTATATTTAAATTTTTATTTACATATTTCATTATGCTGTAGTGTTCTTTTTTGCAACATTTAATTACATTATTTTCTTTATACAGAATATTAATATTATTTCTATCAATTTTACACTTAAATTTACTACAATGTTGATACCAAGGAGACTCCTTGTGTTTTTTAGTCTCTTTTTTAGCTTTTATTTGGTTTCTCCTATGTAACACTTTGGTTGAGAGCATGTACATGAGAGTTTATATACAACACCTGCAACATTGAGTTGTTGGTCTTTTTTCTTTTCTTCTTTATTAAAAACAAAATTCATTGCATTGGATAACTGATTTCTTTGAGAAGCAATAATGTGTGTGACAATATCATTACATTTGTTTTTATATTTTTTGTATAAACAATTTATATATGGGAAGTGGACATAAGAGGTGTTTTTTTATAATCTGAATTTTAATTTTTTTAAGAAAAATGTTTAGAATTATATTTATACTGTACATCTAAATCAATTTTATATTTTCGTTATATTGAAATATAGTAAAAATTGCAAGGATAAAAGGAATTGTTTAAATTTTGAAGTACAAAAGTTTTTAAAAACACAATTTATCTATTAGTATTTATAGGGAACCAAATTTCACATTTTCACAATGTAAGTTATATTAAATACAGAATAAAAATGTATGCTGTAATAAAAAATTATCAAAAGTATCATGAGCAGACAACTAAAATAACAATATAATGGTACCAATTTTGTAATCTTTCCTCTAACTCAGTGTTTCTCAACCTTTAACGAATCATCACCATCTTCAATAAAACTGTTATAGTGTTGCCCCCTTCACTTCAAAATTCCGATGCCCAGAGCCAAGGTAACGCCAAATTCTTACTGCATTGAATAGATTAGTGACTAATGTACAATAATTAAACAAATAACATTATGACATAACAAATAAAATATCTAATTATTCTTACTATAATGTTTTATTATATCGCCCAGAAAATTGTTTTTTGCTGCCAAAACATAAATTGTTACTAATCGCCCCCCTCAACATGAAAAATCGCCCACATGGGGGTGATATCACCCCCGTTGAGAAACACTGCTCTAACTCATGGTAAATACATGTTAACACATCTGATATAGCCAATAGGTTATCCAAAGGGGGACACACATGCTTGAAGCCATTATTTTCTGCTTAATTAATTAATTTAAAGAAATGTTAATTTTTGTTCGTGTTATTTAATTAATAAATTTTTTTGATAAATCCTGTACTGTGACAGTATTCTAGAAGACCATCAGGCACATCTTTCTGTTTAATTCCTTTTTGCACTGTATTTTTATTATTTTTGAAAGAAAACTACTTTTGTTTTTCTCTATTTTTTTCATAAACGTAAAAAGAAATAACTGTAGAGTAATAGCATCAAAATGAAACTGCAACTAAGGATTAAAATTAATGTTGCCAGACTGTTTGACATAATATTCATCATTTATGCACTTACAGATTTCATTATAATGAAACTATTATTTCTTAATGGAAAGAATTTTTATTATGTTTAACAATTGGCATTATAATGAAAATTTCAGTTTAACTAAAACATTTTTGCATTGAGATGAATAGGAAAGTGGTAGGGAATTCAAGATAAATTTGTTATACTGAAAATTTCATTAAACTGGTTTTTGTTATACTGACTTCTCACTGTATAAACATTAAAAAAGTATAAATTACATTATACATTTTAGAATTTTTTTTAAAAGTTATGAACTGTGTATAATCTCTTTTTTATTAATTTTTAATTATTTTTATGTGTTTTTCTTTTGTTACTTAAAACTTCATTTGCTCCATAAAAATATATGTTGTAGTAATAATCCCATGCTATACAGCATTACTTAGTGTATTTTTATATTTATATCTCCTAAGAAACAAATCACGAATTGAACAAAATTGTAAACTAAATATTTGATATCCAGCAGACATTTTTAATTATGTCTAATGATGCTTATGAAACATATTGATATTTGAATGTGTAACTGAGAATGACTGCTAAAAATAGCTGAAAATGTTCAATATAAAGCAAAAATTTTTAAACATTTAGTCCATATTTACTTCTAATGCCCATTTACACATTTGGTCTCATATGGTATCCAAATTTTATCAAAAATATATTAGTTTAAGAGGAGTACTGTATATTAACAATGTGGGTGTGCAGCAAAGCAGTAACTGAACTGTTCATCACATAGATTTTGCTGCTGCTTAACGTGGTCTTTACCCATAATTGTCATTTTGCATAATATCCACTCAAAATATTCAAGTAAGTTTTAATATGTAAAAACTGAAGTGCAAATGTTTAAAGAAATTATTTGTAATGTGAGTTAGTGTTACTTTTGTTAAATAATTTTTTTTCTGTTTTTTAAACTTATACCAACCACATGCAAAACAACTGATAGATTTGATGATGTAGTTTACACCTCATTGAAAATTTTATTCTTAGTAATGTTTATCTAAATATATAAAATTGCTTGTCCTGACTGACTGAATGACTCACTCACTGATTCATCATCGCCCAGAGCAGACCGCTTAACCTAGAGGTGAAATTTGGTAGACAGTTGGGGTACGTCATGGAAACGCATACTAAGAAGGGATTTTTCGAAATTCCCTGCAGGGGGAGAGGGGGGAGGATTAAGGCTTAACTGCAGTGGCTTCTACTGTAGTATTTTAGATGCGATTTTTTGTTTTTATCTGCATTGTGGTAGGGTATGCCATGGCAATGCATGCTAAGAAGGGATTTTTCAAAATTCCCCCGTGGGCAGGAGAGGATTTAGTCTTAATCAAGTACTTAGATATATTAATTTAATAACATTTCAGACATTGTTATAAATACTTTTATCTACTTCAATTTTAAAAATGTTCAAACCGCTTTAGATTCGAATTTGTTATTGCATATTGGTTCGATTATAGAACGATTGTAAATGTTCCAGAAAATTGATCAAATTGAAAATAGTTCGTTTGATTCTCGGCAATTCTCATCATTCTCAGCGATAGGTGTTTTATAACAATTACTATGGTTATTGAAATATTGAATGTAAATGGGGTTTGCTTGCAAAACCTCTGCAGACGAAGTCGTGGGTAACAGCTAGTTGAACATATTTTTAGACCCATCTAAAAATATGTTCTTGAACTCAGTAAAAACAAGTAAGATCAACTATATAACTATTGGTCTTTATTCTTCTATTGTACACAATTTAAAGAATTTTTAAAATGTGTTAGATTGGGCACTCGTGATAAACTCTTATATTTACAAAGGTGATCTTACATAACTTAAATACCATAATATAATATAGTAGAAGGGTTAGAAATACAAAATAATCTAATAATCTTAATCTCTGCTTTACACTGGGCTCATCTGTTAGTAAAAATATATTTTCAAATTTTTACAATTGTACCAAGAAAATTTGTCACTCAGGCTTACATAAGTCAGGAACTTTTACTATATTCATTTTTGTCATCAGTAAACTTTCATATAATAACAACTCATTTGATTAATTAATTTGAATATTTAGAATTTACCTAGAAGTATACATGTATTTATTGCAGACATTTCTTATACTTGTAACTGCAGAGTTTATTATTTATAAATTAATCAGTTTAACATATTTTAAAAAATAGCAATTTAAAATGTACAGTATTATCATCTAAAAATGTGCGCATAACAAAACAAGATTATATGTCCTAATTTCCATACTTTCTTCACAAAATATTTTAATGAAATTTATTTTTGCATTGATATGAGTATTGAAATACTTTAGTCAAAATTCTAATTTTTAAAAGTTATTTCAGGATTTCACTCAGCTCTTGATGGAAAACTTCAGGAATTCACTCTTCTCCAATTAACTGAATCATCTGCTCTTGGTGCTGCATATTTAGGAGCAAAAGCCACAGGTTACGATCTTCCTTTGAAGTTTAAGGATCATTATAGAATCCGTTATCATTTTAAAAATTGATTATGTACAGTAATTTTTTTTGTACATTTTTATTATATTTTGAAATTTATTTGTATACAGAATGTATCATTATTATTTGTAATATAACATGTATAATTTTCAAGAAGTTTTAAGAAATGTAAGGAAAAGAAATGTTTTGTTTTCAGCAAGTACTGAGAGTCTCAGACTAGTGCCTTTTTTTTAAGGTCATACCATATACAAATTATGTAAATTGAAAACCTGAATGCAATAAACACACAAATCATGTAAAAAAAATGTTAGTGTCTAGAAATCAAAGTATATTATTATTTATACCTTAGTAGTACTGTGATGTAATATTACATGAAATATCTTTCATTTTTGGAATTGGGGAAGAAAAATACAATAAGATTTGCTATAAAAAAAAGGAAAAAAAAAGGCACAAACCACATGTCAATAACACATCTGCTGTAGAATACAAAGAATGAAATGTCAAATGTGGACAGTTTGTGGCCTGAACTAGATTCAAATTTATTTGGAAATATTTAAAAAATAATAAAATGATTTATGAAACATTATTATTAACAGTAACAGTGTCCTCCTATTCAGGGAAGGCTTTTAATTTTATTGTCTTATGTATTGTCCCCTTCATAAAAAGCTATCCTATTCTTTCCTGTAAAATAGTTCTTTGTCTCAACTGATCTTGCCATTTTTATGTCTTAGCTACATCTAGACTTTAATTTTAGTATATTGACATATTAATAAAAAATACACACCACACCCTTTGTGGGTGAGACTGGGGCTAACATTAGATTTTCAAATGGGACTTATCAATTTTTTTTTGTACTTGTTATTTTTCAATAAAGAATCTAAAATTTTATTCTAAACAATTATTTAATTAATGTTAATTTAAAACGTTTTTAGTATCTTTGAAAAATAATACTTATAAACTGTTATATGCTATGTTATGGCAGAGATCCATGTTTCTCAAACATTCTTTGCATGCTGGACGTTTAGCTGTTGAGAATAAACCAGTTACTATTGGAAGCTGAAAATTGAATGCAACAACCTGCGATTACATCTACTTGTTAGAATTTGTCATGGATCGCTGTCAATGCAATCTGAAAATAAACAACCATTTAGGTGTTGTTTTGACAATACTGACTACAGATTATGGACCAGATAGCCGATTCCCATAGACTCGATGGTAGTTGGTCTTAGGATTATAGTGCCCTCACCGGTAACAGGCAGAAAGAACTAGTTAATTTAATTCTATTAATTAATTTTAAAAATAGAATGTTTATTGAATTTGAAGACTAATTTGAACTGATACATTTTAAAAAGATCTGATAAACTAATTGTATTTTTTTAAATAATTTTATTTTTTATACAATGTAATAATTTTGATTTTGTAAGGGTGGATAGCAAAAACAAGCAAAACAGTATACAGTATTTAATTTGAAAATCATATGTGAGGGAGATATCAGTACATTATTTTCTGTTAATAGACTAAGTAGATGATATTGTTAATACTAATTGACTTTAATAAAATTAAATGTCATATCTTTAATTTGTCCATTTCTATTATTAAATAAATTACATATTTATAATTGATATTTTGATATATTTAGGATTTCAAGATTTGGTAAAATTATGTTTTAATTATGAATAATAAAAGTTTATAATAATTTTAAAAAGGATATTTTTAAAATCAAGATGGCAGATTCCAAATCATTCATATTAACAGAATATATATACCTACCTTATATACTTGAAAACTTAAATAAGACAAAGGATTATGTCCAGTCAAATATTGTGTGAGGATCATCTTCACCACATGAACTATCCAAACAAAATGAATGGTTTTGCCTGTTACTGGTAAGGGTGCTATGAACACTAAGAGTCAGATATCTGCCCATAATCTATGATGTGCCTCAAATTTTTCTTGTCACTTATTGTAATAATATTTGATGGTAAACTGCAGTCTGAATAAGTCACAAGAAACATTTCAGGAAATGGCTAAATTAATGATTTTTTTTTTAAAGTAGCATTATTATAAAAATGAATACTTTTGTTCTTGCTTTCTCATTCTTTTTTACTATTTCCGTTGTCTTTGTGGATGCAGTCATTTTTGTTTACGAGCACTCACACGCCCGTAATTCGCAATGTCAATTAGTTGTAGTGGACTCGTACATTTTGTTGTAAAAAAAAGGGCGACTTGCTTTCTACACAAGAACAGCAGGAACAACAGAGAGATCTGCATTTTTTCTCACACTTTTGATATGGTTAGTGACAAATACACAAGTCCAGCAACCCACTAGAATTTCTAAAAAAAATGGACTAGTGCATTTCTTACAGTCAGGTCTTCAATTATGTATTAAGTTTTGTATTACACTACAACACAGTATTAATAAAGATATGATTTAAATTTTGAAATTATTATTATTTATAAAATACAAAATTCAGTAAAAGATATCATAAACATAATTTTAAGACAGTTTGTTTTATTATGCCACTATTGTAAGACTTTTGAATCCCACTCTTAGATATTCAAAACATTTTACTTTTAAAATAAATTTGGCATTCAGAAATATTGATTGAATGAGAATATTTACATCATCAAATAAAGTCTCTCAACTTATTCATGGTCATGCTTATATTAAGACTTTGATGGCAAGATAATTTAGATCCTTAATTTAATTCTAGTTATGCCACTGATTTGTAAATATTTTTTTTGTTTTGAAAAAATCCATTTATAATATAAAGTTTAATGATATATTTTGAGACCTCCCAAATCCAAAAAAGTCAAAAAGTTCTGTGCGCACATCTATTTTGCTTAATTCTTAATCTTGGGATAAAGATAACGAAACTTGGCGTGGTGGCTTTTATATGAGGGGCATGGATGTTATTAAATTTTGGTAGTTAAAAGTTGTGGGGTGATAATGGTGTTGCGTGTCATATCTTGACAGAGGTAGGACTTAACAAATATCATCATACATTTACAAATTTTTTTATAAAACTCATCCCTACCCTCAAGATTAAGCTTTTTGCCATTTTATTGTAATTAAAAAAGTAAGTTTATAACAAAATCTTGCAACAGATTGCACCACATACAATTTTATTTTGATTAATAATATAAAAGCTATTTTAAAAAAAACTAACAACAGCCAGGAAATTTATGCAAATCATCGCTGGTTTTTTATATTAGAAAAATGAAAACTTGAATCAAATTTATACTCCCATAATTAAGGATTAACAGTTATAATTTTTTTTTTGAGGCACAGTATATTCCCTCTTTACAACTCATTGCCTCTATGATTAGTATAAATTTTCTGTTAAGTGTATGAAATTCCTTATTTTTTATTGATATCTGATATTCCAGGATTATCATCTCATTAAGCTTGTGGGGAAAAAAAATCACTTGCTGAAAAACTACCAGTTATAGAAGTGAAGTATAAATGAAATTATTACAAGAGTAGCTTCTAGCCCTTGATATAATTATATTAATTAAATTATCCACAACCATGAGGCAGATAATAGTGAGGACTTATCAGACCAATGATGGGCACAAACGCTCAGGGATCAAAGTGAAAACAATTTAATAAAGTCAAAAAATTACTACACAAGTGTGAAAATGAAAACCCAAAATGCATTTCGGACTATTTTCCCAATAGAAAATAGTCCCTCATCAGTTGGTATTAGTTAAAGGTAATGCTATAATAGAATTATACAAGGTAATGGTCAACTTAAAAACTAAGCCTAAAGTTATACAATATAAAAATTGAAGACACCACTGTAACAGTATGAGTAGTAAGCATCATCAGTAGGTATTATCTAAAGTAGATGGTATATTAAAAATTATACAAAGTAAAGGTAAACTTAAAACTATGCCTAAAACTATACAATATAAAGGTGAAGATGCCATTATAACAGTATGAGCAGTAGGCAATATCAGTGTAGACAGGTGTAATAAATCTTCATGACTTTGCATGGTGGAGTGACATACAGGGTGCAGATACAAAACAGTTATAAGTTAGACAATTATTAGTTAACACTAATGGACTAAAGTTATACAGACAGGTAATGTACATACCAAAAACAGTAAGACGACAGAGTAGCAGGTGCCAGCTTACAACAAGGTGCTGGGAGTGGTAGTGAGGGAGGTGTGTGTCAGTCCACATCTGGTGTACAAGTGGTGACAACATATGATACAATTACAAGTTCCCAACGGTTTTTATCGTATGTTGTCACCACTTGTACACCAGATGTGGACTGACACACACCTCCCTCACCACTCCCAGCACCTTGTAAACTGGCACCTGCTACTCTGTCGTCTTACTGGTTTTGCACCCTGTATGTCACTCCACCATGCAAAGTCATGAAGATTTATTACACCTGTCTACACTGACATTGCCTACTGCTCATACTGTTATAATGGCATCTTCACCTTTATATTGTATAGTTTTAGGCATAGTTTTAAGTTTACCTTTACTTTGTATAATTTTTAATATACCATCTACTTTAGATAATACTTACTGATGATGCTTACTACTCATACTGTTATAGTGGGGTCTTCAATTTTTATATTGTATAACTTTAGGCTTAGTTTTTAAGTCGACCAATACCTTGTATAATTCTATTATAGCATTACCTTTAACTAATACCAACTGATGAGGGACTATTTTCTATTGGGAAAATAGTCCGAAATGCATTTTGGGTTTTCGTTTTCACACTTATGTAGTAATTTTTTGAGTTTATTAAATTGTTTTCACTTTGATCTCTTTGACTTTGAGTGTTTGTGCCCATCATTGGTCTGATAAGCCCTCACTATTATCTGTCTCACAGTTGTGGATAATTTAATTAATATGAAGTATAAATGTAATAGTTTCTACATACAATATTAAAATTCCTGTAATCTTTAAAAATACCAAAGCAGTAGCATGAAATCAGCATCTGATAGGATGTTTTTAAAGAATTCCTTTTTACAGAATAAAAAGTTAGCAGCTTTCAAAATATAAGACATGTTAATTAAATTAGAAAAATAATTAAGCATTTTTTAATATATTGATCCAAATGAAACCAATTCATTCTACATAAAACCAAATACAGTAGTGTCTCGAAAACTCGGCCACACCCTGGCAGGGCAAAAAAATCCTTAGTTAATTTTCATTATAGACAGCTTTATGCCTCAAAGTATTTTTCTGAGGTCTGTCTTATCAGATAAATTACTGTACACAGTGTATTCATTAATTTTCATTTTCATGTAGTAAAGGCTCTATGCCTTCATAAAGGACGTNATTGCAAGGATAAAAGGAATTGTTTAAATTTTGAAGTACAAAAGTTTTTAAAAACACAATTTATCTATTAGTATTTATAGGGAACCAAATTTCACATTTTCACAATGTAAGTTATATTAAATACAGAATAAAAATGTATGCTGTAATAAAAAATTATCAAAAGTATCATGAGCAGACAACTAAAATAACAATATAATGGTACCAATTTTGTAATCTTTCCTCTAACTCAGTGTTTCTCAACCTTTAACGAATCATCACCATCTTCAATAAAACTGTTATAGTATTGCCCCCTTCACTTCAAAATTCCGATGCCCAGAGCCAAGGCTAACGCCAAATTCTTACTGCATTGAATAGATTAGTGACTAATGTACAATAATTAAACAAATAACATTATGACATAACAAATAAAATATCTAATTATTCTTACTATAATGTTTTATTATATCGCCCAGAAAATTGTTTTTTGCTGCCAAAACATAAATTGTTACTAATCGCCCCCCTCAACATGAAAAATCGCCCACATGGGGGTGATATCACCCCCGTTGAGAAACACTGCTCTAACTCATGGTAAATACATGTTAACACATCTGATATAGCCAATAGGTTATCCAAAGGGACACACACATGCTTGAAGCCATTATTTTCTGCTTAATTAATTAATTTAAAGAAATGTTAATTTTTGTTCGTGTTATTTAATTAATAAATTTTTTTGATAAATCCTGTACTGTGACAGTATTCTAGAAGACCATCAGGCACATCTTTCTGTTTAATTCCTTTTTGCACTGTATTTTTATTATTTTTGAAAGAAAACTACTTTTGTTTTTCTCTATTTTTTTCATAAACGTAAAAAGAAATAACTGTAGAGTAATAGCATCAAAATGAAACTGCAACTAAGGATTAAAATTAATGTTGCCAGACTGTTTGACATAATATTCATCATTTATGCACTTACAGATTTCATTATAATGAAACTATTATTTCTTAATGGAAAGAATTTTTATTATGTTTAACAATTGGCATTATAATGAAAATTTCAGTTTAACTAAAACATTTTTGCATTGAGATGAATAGGAAAGTGGTAGGGAATTCAAGATAAATTTGTTATACTGAAAATTTCATTAAACTGGTTTTTGTTATACTGACTTCTCACTGTATAAACATTAAAAAAGTATAAATTACATTATACATTTTAGAATTTTTTTTAAAAGTTATGAACTGTGTATAATCTCTTTTTTATTAATTTTTAATTATTTTTATGTGTTTTTCTTTTGTTACTTAAAACTTCATTTGCTCCATAAAAATATATGTTGTAGTAATAATCCCATGCTATACAGCATTACTTAGTGTATTTTTATATTTATATCTCCTAAGAAACAAATCACGAATTGAACAAAATTGTAAACTAAATATTTGATATCCAGCAGACATTTTTAATTATGTCTAATGATGCTTATGAAACATATTGATATTTGAATGTGTAACTGAGAATGACTGCTAAAAATAGCTGAAAATGTTCAATATAAAGCAAAAATTTTTAAACATTTAGTCCATATTTACTTCTAATGCCCATTTACACATTTGGTCTCATATGGTATCCAAATTTTATCAAAAATATATTAGTTTAAGAGGAGTACTGTATATTAACAATGTGGGTGTGCAGCAAAGCAGTAACTGAACTGTTCATCACATAGATTTTGCTGCTGCTTAACGTGGTCTTTACCCATAATTGTCATTTTGCATAATATCCACTCAAAATATTCAAGTAAGTTTTAATATGTAAAAACTGAAGTGCAAATGTTTAAAGAAATTATTTGTAATGTGAGTTAGTGTTACTTTTGTTAAATAATTTTTTTTCTGTTTTTTAAACTTATACCAACCACATGCAAAACAACTGATAGATTTGATGATGTAGTTTACACCTCATTGAAAATTTTATTCTTAGTAATGTTTATCTAAATATATAAAATTGCTTGTCCTGACTGACTGAATGACTCACTCACTGATTCATCATCGCCCAGAGCAGACCGCTTAACCTAGAGGTGAAATTTGGTAGACAGTTGGGGTACGTCATGGAAACGCATACTAAGAAGGGATTTTTCGAAATTCCCTGCAGGGGGAGAGGGGGGAGGATTAAGGCTTAACTGCAGTGGCTTCTACTGTAGTATTTTAGATGCGATTTTTTGTTTTTATCTGCATTGTGGTAGGGTATGCCATGGCAATGCATGCTAAGAAGGGATTTTTCAAAATTCCCCCATGGGCAGGAGAGGATTTAGTCTTAATCAAGTACTTAGATATATTAATTTAATAACATTTCAGACATTGTTATAAATACTTTTATCTACTTCAATTTTAAAAATGTTCAAACCGCTTTAGATTCGAATTTGTTATTGCATATTGGTTCGATTATAGAACGATTGTAAATGTTCCAGAAAATTGATCAAATTGAAAATAGTTCGTTTGATTCTCGGCAATTCTCATCATTCTCAGCGATAGGTGTTTTATAACAATTACTATGGTTATTGAAATATTGAATGTAAATGGGGTTTGCTTGCAAAACCTCTGCAGACGAAGTCGTGGGTAACAGCTAGTTGAACATATTTTTAGACCCATCTAAAAATATGTTCTTGAACTCAGTAAAAACAAGTAAGATCAACTATATAACTATTGGTCTTTATTCTTCTATTGTACACAATTTAAAGAATTTTTAAAATGTGTTAGATTGGGCACTCGTGATAAACTCTTATATTTACAAAGGTGATCTTACATAACTTAAATACCATAATATAATATAGTAGAAGGGTTAGAAATACAAAATAATCTAATAATCTTAATCTCTGCTTTACACTGGGCTCATCTGTTAGTAAAAATATATTTTCAAATTTTTACAATTGTACCAAGAAAATTTGTCACTCAGGCTTACATAAGTCAGGAACTTTTACTATATTCATTTTTGTCATCAGTAAACTTTCATATAATAACAACTCATTTGATTAATTAATTTGAATATTTAGAATTTACCTAGAAGTATACATGTATTTATTGCAGACATTTCTTATACTTGTAACTGCAGAGTTTATTATTTATAAATTAATCAGTTTAACATATTTTAAAAAATAGCAATTTAAAATGTACAGTATTATCATCTAAAAATGTGCGCATAACAAAACAAGATTATATGTCCTAATTTCCATACTTTCTTCACAAAATATTTTAATGAAATTTATTTTTGCATTGATATGAGTATTGAAATACTTTAGTCAAAATTCTAATTTTTAAAAGTTATTTCAGGATTTCACTCAGCTCTTGATGGAAAACTTCAGGAATTCACTCTTCTCCAATTAACTGAATCATCTGCTCTTGGTGCTGCATATTTAGGAGCAAAAGCCACAGGTTACGATCTTCCTTTGAAGTTTAAGGATCATTATAGAATCCGTTATCATTTTAAAAATTGATTATGTACAGTAATTTTTTTTGTACATTTTTATTATATTTTGAAATTTATTTGTATACAGAATGTATCATTATTATTTGTAATATAACATGTATAATTTTCAAGAAGTTTTAAGAAATGTAAGGAAAAGAAATGTTTTGTTTTCAGCAAGTACTGAGAGTCTCAGACTAGTGCCTTTTTTTTAAGGTCATACCATATACAAATTATGTAAATTGAAAACCTGAATGCAATAAACACACAAATCATGTCAAAAAAATGTTAGTGTCTAGAAATCAAAGTATATTATTATTTATACCTTAGTAGTACTGTGATGTAATATTACATAAATCAAAGTATATTATTATTTATACCTTAGTAGTACTGTGATGTAATATTACATGAAATATCTTTCAATTTTGGAATTGGGGAAGAAAAATACAATAAGATTTGCTATAAAAAAAAGGAAAAAAAAAGGCACAAACCACATGTCAATAACACATCTGCTGTAGAATACAAAGAATGAAATGTCAAATGTGGACAGTTTGTGGCCTGAACTAGATTCAAATTTATTTGGAAATATTTAAAAAATAATAAAATGATTTATGAAACATTATTATTAACAGTAACAGTGTCCTCCTATTCAGGGAAAGCTTTTAATTTTATTGTCTTATGTATTGTCCCCTTCATAAAAAGCTATCCTATTCTTTCCTGTAAAATAGTTCTTTGTCTCAACTGATCTTGCCATTTTTATGTCTTAGCTACATCTAGACTTTAATTTTAGTATATTGACATATTAATAAAAAATACACACCACACCCTTTGTGGGTGAGACTGGGGCTAACATTAGATTTTCAAATGGGACTTATCAATTTTTTTTTGTACTTGTTATTTTTCAATAAAGAATCTAAAATTTTATTCTAAACAATTATTTAATTAATGTTAATTTAAAACGTTTTTAGTATCTTTGAAAAATAATACTTATAAACTGTTATATGCTATGTTATGGCAGAGATCCATGTTTCTCAAACATTCTTTGCATGCTGGACGTTTAGCTGTTGAGAATAAACCAGTTACTATTGGAAGCTGAAAATTGAATGCAACAACCTGCGATTACATCTACTTGTTAGAATTTGTCATGGATCGCTGTCAATGCAATCTGAAAATAAACAACCATTTAGGTGTTGTTTTGACAATACTGACTACAGATTATGGACCAGATAGCCGATTCCCATAGACTCGATGGTAGTTGGTCTTAGGATTATAGTGCCCTCACCGGTAACAGGCAGAAAGAACTAGTTAATTTAATTCTATTAATTAATTTTAAAAATAGAATGTTTATTGAATTTGAAGACTAATTTGAACTGATACATTTTAAAAAGATCTGATAAACTAATTGTATTTTTTTAAATAATTTTATTTTTTATACAATGTAATAATTTTGATTTTGTAAGGGTGGATAGCAAAAACAAGCAAAACAGTATACAGTATTTAATTTGAAAATCATATGTGAGGGAGATATCAGTACATTATTTTCTGTTAATAGACTAAGTAGATGATATTGTTAATACTAATTGACTTTAATAAAATTAAATGTCATATCTTTAATTTGTCCATTTCTATTATTAAATAAATTACATATTTATAATTGATATTTTGATATATTTAGGATTTCAAGATTTGGTAAAATTATGTTTTAATTATGAATAATAAAAGTTTATAATAATTTTAAAAAGGATATTTTTAAAATCAAGATGGCAGATTCCAAATCATTCATATTAACAGAATATATATACCTACCTTATATACTTGAAAACTTAAATAAGACAAAGGATTATGTCCAGTCAAATATTGTGTGAGGATCATCTTCACCACATGAACTATCCAAACAAAATGAATGGTTTTGCCTGTTACTGGTAAGGGTGCTATGAACACTAAGAGTCAGATATCTGCCCATAATCTATGATGTGCCTCAAATTTTTCTTGTCACTTATTGTAATAATATTTGGTGGTAAACTGCAGTCTGAATAAGTCACAAGAAACATTTCAGGAAATGGCTAAATTAATGATTTTTTTTTTTAAAGTAGCATTATTATAAAAATGAATACTTTTGTTCTTGCTTTCTCATTCTTTTTTACTATTTCCGTTGTCTTTGTGGATGCAGTCATTTTTGTTTACGAGCACTCACACGCCCGTAATTCGCAATGTCAATTAGTTGTAGTGGACTCGTACATTTTGTTGTAAAAAAAAGGGCGACTTGCTTTCTACACAAGAACAGCAGGAACAACAGAGAGATCTGCATTTTTTCTCACACTTTTGATATGGTTAGTGACAAATACACAAGTCCAGCAACCCACTAGAATTTCTAAAAAAAATGGACTAGTGCATTTCTTACAGTCAGGTCTTCAATTATGTATTAAGTTTTGTATTACACTACAACACAGTATTAATAAAGATATGATTTAAATTTTGAAATTATTATTATTTATAAAATACAAAATTCAGTAAAAGATATCATAAACATAATTTTAAGACAGTTTGTTTTATTATGCCACTATTGTAAGACTTTTGAATCCCACTCTTAGATATTCAAAACATTTTACTTTTAAAATAAATTTGGCATTCAGAAATATTGATTGAATGAGAATATTTACATCATCAAATAAAGTCTCTCAACTTATTCATGGTCATGCTTATATTAAGACTTTGATGGCAAGATAATTTAGATCCTTAATTTAATTCTAGTTATGCCACTGATTTGTAAATATTTTTTTTGTTTTGAAAAAATCCATTTATAATATAAAGTTTAATGATATATTTTGAGACCTCCCAAATCCAAAAAAGTCAAAAAGTTCTGTGCGCACATCTATTTTGCTTAATTCTTAATCTTGGGATAAAGATAACGAAACTTGGCGTGGTGGCTTTTATATGAGGGGCATGGATGTTATTAAATTTTGGTAGTTAAAAGTTGTGGGGTGATAATGGTGTTGCGTGTCATATCTTGACAGAGGTAGGACTTAACAAATATCATCATACATTTACAAATTTTTTTATAAAACTCATCCCTACCCTCAAGATTAAGCTTTTTGCCATTTTATTGTAATTAAAAAAGTAAGTTTATAACAAAATCTTGCAACAGATTGCACCACATACAATTTTATTTTGATTAATAATATAAAAGCTATTTTAAAAAAAACTAACAACAGCCAGGAAATTTATGCAAATCATCGCTGGTTTTTTATATTAGAAAAATGAAAACTTGAATCAAATTTATACTCCCATAATTAAGGATTAACAGTTATAATTTTTTTTTTGAGGCACAGTATATTCCCTCTTTACAACTCATTGCCTCTATGATTAGTATAAATTTTCTGTTAAGTGTATGAAATTCCTTATTTTTTATTGATATCTGATATTCCAGGATTATCATCTCATTAAGCTTGTGGGGAAAAAAAATCACTTGCTGAAAAACTACCAGTTATAGAAGTGAAGTATAAATGAAATTATTACAAGAGTAGCTTCTAGCCCTTGATATAATTATATTAATTAAATTATCCACAACCATGAGGCAGATAATAGTGAGGACTTATCAGACCAATGATGGGCACAAACGCTCAGGGATCAAAGTGAAAACAATTTAATAAAGTCAAAAAATTACTACACAAGTGTGAAAATGAAAACCCAAAATGCATTTCGGACTATTTTCCCAATAGAAAATAGTCCCTCATCAGTTGGTATTAGTTAAAGGTAATGCTATAATAGAATTATACAAGGTAACGGTCAACTTAAAAATAAAGCCTAAAGTTATACAATATAAAAATTGAAGACACCACTGTAACAGTATGAGTAGTAAGCATCATCAGTAGGTATTATCTAAAGTAGATGGTATATTAAAAATTATACAAAGTAA